>NW_026932891.1:0-5552 GCF_032062105.1 Saccostrea cuccullata
GTTTGTCGAATGGAATTAGAACATGGCTGCAGTCTGGTGTGCATTGGATTAATTCATTTTGTGTTATAATTGGATTTATATTTCATGAAGTTGACGATCGGTAAGTACAAGTTTAAGTATAGTGGGGGGTAAAATAAACCCAAACGATTAGGTTAAAGTTCAAAAAGGGTCAAAGATCATCGCATGCCACACTAGACGAATTCCATATTGTGAAGTTATCTCCCGTTGTCGATGTGACATTCAGTTACTGCCAATACTGGTGCGGATCCAGAATTTCTTTTCGGGAGTAGGGAGGGGGGTTTACATCTCAGTCAAAAAATTCCAGCCCAGAATTTTCTGGCAAGCAGGAGAAAAAAAACTGAAAACAAATAAACAAAATAAAAACAATGATAGTGTGGTCAATGTTTTCTAAGTTAGGGGGAGGATGTCCAAAGTCATTTTTTATTTGCTTCAGTATATAGTATTGTTTAAATAACAAAGCAAATTCCAGGCGGGGGGGGGGGATTCCAATCTCCCTACCCACTCCCTGTCCCTGAAATAACAATCTATTTTGTGATTCCAATTAAATAGTATATTTTTTTCCATTTGACTAATTATACATATTTTGTTTCTTGTGTTTATATTATGTCTGTCTATTTGTCTGCAGAAATTATAACGTTGCCCATAAGTTTTAAGTGGGATGGGCTATACAAATGGCTTCCACATTTTATAGGTTTATTTCTTGTGACAATAAAGACCTTTTATTTGGGTACCATTAATTTTTACCTCTGATCACTTGACCTAGGATACACATTTTTACAAGAAAAATACCAAACTTTAAACTTGGCCTAAATTTTGATCAGTAATTACAAGGGCTTTCATGCTTAACATGTGTATTCATTGTGAACTGTCAACAGGTATAAATATGTTTGACGTTGACCCTAGAGTTTGGACCACTTAAAAAAAATTAACCTTGACAATTAACTTTTGAACAGGAATTACTAGGGATTTCTTTATTTCACATGTGCATTCCTTGTGACAAGACTTTCTTCTGATGCTAACAATTTGAACCCTTTGACCTTGACCTTTGAGTTTGACATATATTTGAGAAACTTCAACCTTCGCCATAGGCTTCCATACAGGGACATCAGTGTTTCACAAACACATCTTGTCTTCATTATTATTTGGTGGTGTCTCCATATGAGGGAAAAATTCCCAAGAGAGATGTATTCACAACAAACAAACAAATTACTAAAGAAAATATAAAACATGAATATGTTGGTCATGCATATCTCTGCATGAAAAAACAGCTTTTCAAATACTGCAACCATATTGTAACCCTTTCAAAACACTCATTTGAGCTTTTCTGGTTTCCTTAGCATATAACGTCTGTCGTGACGTGTCGTCCATCTGTTTGTCTGAAAACTTTTTACATTTTTAACTTCTCTAGAACCACTGGGCCAATTTTACCCAATTCATATAGAAATATGTACATTTGTATGTCAGACTGTCCATCTGTCTCAATAAATTTAACCTTGGTCATCACGGTCATATCTACTGAATGAGAAGAGACATTCATATTAAACTTATGTATTAGTATTTACCTGTGAGAATGGCATGGGTTTTTTTTTTTACATGTGACCTAGAAGTTTGACCTACTTGCAAAAAAATTAAATTGTTATAAATTCATCATTTTGAAAGAGAAAAGTTAGGGCATTCATATCATAATGCATGTATATTATTACCTGTGATAAGACCTTTCCAAATAAATCATGACTTTTACTCTGTGACCTTGACCTTGAAGCGGTCAAGCCTAACCTACTTTTCAAAAATGTTGCATTTGCTTATAACTTTTGATTGAGATGAGATATGACTCTTAAATTTGACATGTACATTAATTACTCATAAGAATTCAAGGTGTTTCCCAGCATGCGATGCTTTTTTACCCCTTGACGTTGATGTTTTACATAATTTTCAAAATATTTAACTCTCCTAAAAGATGATTAGGCTTCTGAGTAACATTAAGGAAGACAGGGCTTTTTGCACAAAAAACGTCATTTTTCGACCCACATTTGACCCCCCGGGGCAAAATCAAAATTCCAAAACCTTACTGCACATCTACCTGACACCACTAACCATCTCCCAAAAAATGATTAGGCTACTGTGTAAAATGTAGGAGAAGTTCAGGGAAGGCGGGGCTTTTTGCATAAAAAACGTCATTTTTTGACCCCCATTTGACCCCCTGGGGCAAAATCAAAATTCCAAAACCTTACTGCACATCTACCTGACACCACTAACCATCTCCCAAAAAATGATTAGGCTACTGTGTAAAATGTAGGAGAAGTTCAGGGAAGGCGGGGCTTTTTGCATAAAAAACGTCATTTTTTGACCCCCACCCCCTGGGGCAAAATCAAAATTCCGAAACCTTACTGCACATTTACATGACACCACCAACCATCTCCCAAAAGGTGATTAGGCTGCTGAGTAAAATGTAAGAGGAGTTCAGAGAAGACGAGGCTTCTAGCATAAAAAACATCATTTTTCGACCCCCATTTGACCCCCCAGGGCAAAATCAAAATTCCGAAACCTTACTGCACATCTACATGACCCCACCAATCATCTCCCAAAAGATGATTAGGCTGCTGAGTAAAATGTAAGAGGAGTTCAGGGAAAACAAGGCTTTTTGCATAAAAAACGTTATTTTTCGACGCCCATTTGACCTCCTGGGGCAAAATCTAAATTCAGAAACCTTACTGCACATCTACCTGACACCACCAACCATCTCCCAAAAGATGATTAGGCTACTGTGTAAAATGTAGGAGAAGTTCAGGGAAGACGGGGCTTTTTGCATTAAAAAACGTCATTTTTTGACCCCCATTTGACCCCCTGGGGCAAAATCAAAATTCCGAAACCTTACTGCAGATGCACATGACACCACCAACCATCTCCCAAAAGGTGATTAGGTTGCTGAGTAAAATGTAAGAGGAGTTCAGAGAAGACGGGGCTTTTAGCATAAAAAACGTCATTTTTTCGACCCCCATTTGACCCCCCAGGGCAAAATCAAAATTCCGAAACCTTACTGCACATCTACATGACCCCACCAACCATCTCCCAAAAGATGATTAGGCTGCTGAGTAAAATGTAAGAGGAGTTCAGGGAAAACGGGGCTTTTTGTATAAAAAACGTTATTTTTCGACCCCCATTTGACCACCCGGGGCAAAATCTAAATTCAGAAACCTTATTGCACATCTACCTGACACCACTAACCATCTCCCAAAAGATGATTAGGGTACTGTGTAAAATGTAGAAGGAGTTCAGGGAAGACGGGCTTTTTGCATAAAAACATCATTTTTCGACCCCCATTTGACACCCTGGGGCAAAATCAAAATTCCGAAACCTTACTGCACATCTACATGACACCACCAATTATCCCCCAAAAGATGATTAGGCTGCTGAGTAAAATGTAGAAGGAGTTCAGGGAAGACGGGCTTTTTGCATAAAAACATCATTTTTCGACCCCCATTTGACACCCTGGGGCAAAATCAAAATTCCGAAACCTTACTGCACATCTACATGACACCACCAATTATCCCCCAAAAGATGATTAGGCTGCTGAGTAAAATGTAAGAGGAGTTCAGGGAAGATGGGGCTTTTTGCATAAAAAACGTCATTTTTCGACCCCCATTTGACCCCCCGGGGCAAAATCAAAATTCCGAAACCTTACTGCACATCAACATGACACCACCAATCATCCCCCAAAAGGTGATTAGGCTGCTGAGTAAAATGTAGAAGGAGTTCAGGGAAGACGGGACTTTTTGCACAAAAAACGTCATTTTTCGACCCCCATTTGACCCCCCAAGACAAAATCAAAATTCCAAAACTTTACTGCACATCTACATGACACCACCAACCATCTCCCAAAAGATGATTAAGCTACTGTGTAAAATGTAGGAGGAGTTCAGGGAAGAAAAGTGTGACAGACGGACGGACGGACGGACGGACATGAGTAACAACAATATACCCGAACTTTCTTTAGAAAGTGCGGGTATAACAATTGCGATAGAACCTTCTACAGTCATTGCAGTACCATCTGCCGTAAGAGCGTCCTGGTTGACCTTTTCAAGAACTGGCTTTGTAACACCTATCACAGAATACAATGTTGATGGTGAAATGATGCTAACGGTTGCCCCAGTGTCTATTAGAAACTTCACTTTACTACCGTTTATCGTAGCATCAACAAATATACCGGCTTCCCCTGCCTTCCGACTTACACCAGATTTAATTGCATCTTTGTCTGCCCCCTGTCCTTGTCTTGGAAAAGAAGTGGGCTATTCTTTCTCTTTTAACCTTAACTTCTGCATATTTTGATAAGAGTAACAATCTTTCTTTATGTGGTCCTTCTTCATGCAAATGTTGCAAATTATGTTTGACGATGTACGCTTTGTAGATTTTGAGTTCTGTACTGCCATCTTGATTGATTTCATTTCCTCTTGCATATCACGTACTACCTTCAACAACGTGGTTACGGTGTCTTTGTCTGATTCCAATGGCTGGTTGGCCTCTCTTAAGTAACCTTTATCTTCTTGGAGACGTCTTTCAGCAGAAATAAATGCATCTAACTCCACAGCATGGAGTATCGCATCATTCAGATCAACAGGCCAGGCTTGTTTGATGCAGATCCTCATGTTGCTGTCCTTCAATGCATCAATAAACTGCTCTTTCGCAAGGGTTTCTCTTACGTCAATTGGGGCAGTAGGATACACGAGGTTGGCAAGCCTGCATACATCCTGCCCAAGCACTGGCAATGTTTCAGAAGCCCGCTGTCTCCTTTCTCGTAATTGTGCCCTATACAATTCAGTTTGGTTAGGTGGGAGAAATCCTTCTGGAAGACTGCCCAGCACAGCCTGTGCCCGACCTCGTAAGGAAACAGTTAAGTGCATGCCTTTCTCAGAGCTTGACCAACCATTCAATTCAGCACATACATCAAAATGAGATTTGAAGTCTAGCCATGAGGTAGTAATATCAAACTTATCTGGCTTTATATGATTACCCTTATATTGACTAATGTTTGTCCTTACATCAGGTCTGCGTGTTGTGATATTTGTAAACAGAGGGTCATCCTGCCCATTTCTAACATAAAGTGTACTTGTTAAGGAAAACCTGGAGTCTTGTCATCTGACCTACCTACGCTAATGCTGCTCTCAGGCTCTCTTCTCTCTGATATATCAGTAGGTAGGGTGGTCCTCCTAACTAATGTAGGTTTTGCACCCATTGCCGCATAATATCCATTATCTAAGGTTGTCCGCCTGCTTTCAGGTAGACCTGAATCTTTAGTGGTCTTTCTTTTACTTTCATCGAAGCAAGCCTGAAGCTTACTTAGCTCTCTTTCAATTTTAGTAAGGTCATCCAAACTATCCATACTAACAAATACGATTATTGGACGCTACTAAAGCTAACAAACAAATTATAAAAATAAAATCAAGTACCCAAAATCTCGACGCTTCCACCAAATTTTGTAACGTGTCGAGCGGAATATTTTTCGCAAACGGGGGTCGTACCTTGTCGATTCAAGG
>NW_026932892.1:0-5499 GCF_032062105.1 Saccostrea cuccullata
AAAAATCTGAGGTAGCCATATTTGTTTTAACATCTCCTAAACGTTTTAATGGCTTACCTTTAGCATAGCTGGCAGCAAAACCTTTTCATCACCCCTGATCTTTTCTTCATACTTTGTTTATGTGGCGAAAACGGATAAATTGGTGGAACTCATAGAATGATCAGAATGCCATGTAAATGTTGAGGCTCCACCGAGGACTTCATTTCATGTGAAACAAATCAATGGATTCATTTATTATCGATCTAGCGACAGCGACGACTGCCGTGCGGATCGATGAACCGTTAATGTGACGTCATCTCGGTAACACATTTATGATTAAGGATATCCATTTATAAATTGCCATAGATATTCTTTCGGTGTTGATAACAGTATTTGACTCAACAATAAAGGCTTTATATATAGAGTATTCCTCTCTGTTGTTAATGACAAGAATAAGTTCAATATATATCTTTAGAGTGATAAGTTATAAACACTGATCATTCTATGAAGTTGGACTTGTAATACAAATCCTATGGAATGCGAACACGGGCCCCTGTAAACAGTGAATGGTTCAAGTGCCGTGGAGAGGTAAGCATCCCCTGTCGCCCGGTCCCACCCGCCGTGTGCTCCTTGAGATGATCGGATATAAACGAAACAAAAATTGTAGAAAATTCAGTGTGAAGAAATAGCCTAACAATTTATGAAAAGGTTTCGGCTTTTTAATCAGTTTTATGATAAATATAGTATACATTTTTTCTTACTTTAATTTGGTCACAAAAATATATTTATTAAACTTCGAAAATATATACCGTTATATAAAAAAAATTAATTTATTAGAAACATAATGGAAAAACTAATTGGTTTTTTCTTCTATCGTGCGTTATATGTACAATGATTTATTCATCTGGAATACGATCAGGTTACAGCATTGGTTTATTTTCATACTCCTTCTGAAAGATAATGAAAATCTTTCCACAAAGAGTTCCTGGTATTAAACTAGCATTACTTTGATTAATTAAAACAGGCTTTCTAGAAATGAAAGCCAGTATATCTGCTACAATACTAGAAATATTTTTTTATTATATATATAAAGTCAGGTTGGAGGATTTCTTGTGCCAGCTGCGCAAGTTACGATATTACGTCATCTGATCCTCTTTGTCAGCAAAGCGTAAGATGCTTTCGTTATGGATAAAAATTAAATGACAATAGATGCAGTTCTTTTATAATAACAGTAGAATTCTGCTGAGATTTATTGGACCACAAAACGTCATTTCAATCTTATGTAAACTGCATACACGAAAACTTCAGAGCAGGGATTGGACAATGGAGATAATAAAGAACAATTTTATCAGAAATAATCAACTTAACTTTGTACGCAAAATCCCGAAATCAATACTGACCCCGAAAATTCCCACACAATATAAGGAATACATAATTATCTTGCTTCAGAATAAATATAGTCTTTGCCTGTAGTTCATGAAAGCTTTATACTTTGAAGTCTTGTAAATGCTTCAGTGTAAAATTAATGTGTTAATTGATTGAATATTTCAGTTGCTCCTTTGACGAGAATTTCTAATGGATAAACTCAAAATCAAGTAAAGATTTGGGTTTTTTCTTTGTAGAAAATTGAATGTTTGATTCACACCTCGTGGCTATCTCATAGCAAATTAACTCCATTACTGATAACACAATGATTCAATTCGCTGCAAAATTTAATAAAACTTGATAAATATGCCTTTTACGTATAAAATTTGACAAATTGCTGATATCTCGACCGGTTTTATTTCAACCAGTTATACGTAGATTATCTCTTACACACGCCCGAAATGTCAAATAAAGATTTCACAGGTAGCCACAACAATAACAATTAGAGTTATGTTAAAAATGTATACTTTAAGGTGGTTCTCTATACAGAAATCAGTACATGACTTCCTCTCGAGAAGCGAGTCTGCTATTTAACGTCGAACTTTAAGGTGGTTCCCTATACAGAATTCATTGCAGGACTTCCTCTCAAGAGGTATGCCAGGTAACATAATTTTACCTTGAGTTGGTTCCCTTTACAACTTCCTCTGACGAGGTTAATATGTCATTATACCACAAGGTGGTTCCCTATACTATTTTCGGTACACGACTTCTTCTCAAGAGGCACGTCTGGTACCGTAATTCAACCTTAAGGTGGTTTTCTATACAGATATCAGTACACGGCTTCCTCTCTAGGGGGAGGGGGGCTCTGGTACCGAAATTCAACCTTAAGGTGTTTTTTTATACAGATATCAGTACATGACTTCCTCTGGGCCTCTGGTACCATAATTCAACCTTAAGGTGTTTTTTTTTAAATACAGATATTGGTACATATGTACATGACTTCCTCTTCTGGTACATGTACCTTCATAAAAGAATCTAACCTTAACCTGTGATGAATTTTGAATGACAGGAAAAATCACTATTTATGCTTTTATCAAGAGGACACAAATATGTTTCATAGTGAAAACTGCCAAATTATATATTGAGAGATAATATTCTTTTAATAATGGATTAGGCATCACTTTATCTGTCGTTGGCCTGCCTTGATTTAAAAAATTGATCCTGCTTAGAGCAAGCTCTTGCATAGCGAATAAGTTGAAGTCGGGAGACATCAATTCTATATGCAGGGGAAAGTGTAAAATTACTTCATAAATAAGAAAAGTTGACGATAGAAAAGCTAAATTCATCTCTTTTTTTTCATGCAATTTAGCTCTAAGTTGGCTTTTCGCACTTTTAGTAAGTAAACCAGACAATTATTAAGCAGATGTGCCATACTCAACGGTGTCCTTAATTTCAAGTTTACTGGGATATGTCGAATCGACATATAAATTGAAATACACATATAACCATTGTTAATTTATAAAACATCTATATGTATATACATGCATCTGAATGTAGAGTTAAGGATAGCGTTTACTCAGGATTCAGAAAACAGAAAGGAAATTTTATAAAGTATAATATGTTAAATCAAAAAAAGTTTTAACTCAATATCAATTTAAAATAATAATATTTCATTACATGAAGAAAATATACAGGAATAAAAGTCAATGTATGGCAATGCAGAGGAAATTCGGACTAAATTTTTAATTTTTCATTTTTGTCAAAATCTTTCATTTCTTGTAATATTATCCACAATACAAAGGTTACATGTATTTTTAGACATCATTTTGCAGATCTAAATTATCCCAAATAATTGAATGCTATGAAATAAAGAAATTCAAAAATATGAACAAAAACCAGACAACATATCACAATAATTTGATTGACCCAATATAATGTTAATACCATGAGAGTAAGGGCAACATAAGTACACTGAGGCTATATATAATTTGGAGTTCTTATCATTCAGATTTTTGTAATATTCGATCAAAAATGGGGAAAAAATATAAATATGACAGAGGAAATTCGGACCGTAATAATTATCAAGTTTATGGCCCGAACTCTAATTGTTTCTTTATATGAAGCAACACTGTTACATTGCTATAATATTTCATTATTTAAAGAGTCTGTTGCTTGTAATATTTTGTGAGTGAAGAAAAAATTGAGGTATTTCCGAGAAATACTCAGGGGTCACTAGCATGAAAAGTAGGTCATTGACCTAGTTATTTGAAATTGAAATTTAACGCAAGAATTATAGGTGTGCAATGTGAAATAGGTGGATTTTCGTTCTTCTCAGTAGAATTTTTAGTCATCTGAGTAAAGGTATGAATTATAAAGTTCACTGTATACATGCATCTGAATGTAGAGGTAAAGTTCATTGCAAGTGATTTCTTCTTCCCATGTGAAAGGGGTAGTTAACGAACAATACGAGTAATGGATTTAAACAAAAATATTAAGGTCAAGATCTAGAAAAGGACTTTAGACTAACATTTTGGTGCTAGATCCATTATAACGTGATAATCAATTTCAACTTTCTTTTTCCGTATTTTACGGCTCTAACAGAATTACAGAATAACAGAATAAAGTATTTTCTGGAATTCAATTTGAAATTACATGAAAAGTAGTCCCGACATCGATACCTATATTAAATTTGACACTATATTAAAGAAGAGGCCATGAACATACGAATTACTGTTTTCTGAAAGACTGTAGGCAATCTGATTACATTTTCTTTGTCTGATATGGAAAAAACTCCCATATTCATCACTGCTTTTCTTCATTCTTTATTGGAAATGACAGTTTAAAATATGATTTTTCATCTTGTTTACCTTCAATTTATGTCCCGAAACACCTTATTTGACTTTACTTAATAGAAGCTTAAGATATAAATTATCATTGAAGAAATTTGTTTCTTAATTTTGATAAATCTGTTGGCACCTTTCATTTACTAGATCTTGACCTTAACAGTACAAATATCTGAAGAGAGCATAAAACACCGATTCCTGGAAATTCTAGAGAAAGGATCAGATGCATAGGATGAGTAGGCACACCCTGTCGACTGGTCACACCCGCCGTGAGTCCTATATATTGACCTGTAGGCAGAACTTTCCGTAGTCACTTTAGGAAAAAAAGAACCAACAATTGCTATGACACAATTAAGCCCAAATCCTACCCAAAGGTAGGTTATAGTTGCTAACAAGGTCATTATAATGAGCAAAAAACGTTCGTTATGCCGCCTTTAATCGACGTTGTTGATATCCTTGACAAACAAGTTGATAAAACAAGAATTTCTACAGTCTCGTTTAAAGTCACCATTTCGTAAGTTCTATGGTCAATACAATGACCTTGTCAGCAAATACAATTTATCATAGAAACAAGTGCTCACTGACGTTTTCCATACTGATTGTTAGTCCATTATTTATACACTGAATCGACGACGTTTTTTTTTCGTTATTTCCGGATCATGACAAGGAGTTCACGGCGGGTGTGACCGGTGGATGCTTCTTCCTCCATGGCACCTGATCCCACCTCTGATGTTTTGGAGGTCTGCGTTTGCCCTGCTCCTATTTTGTTAATGTTTTATGAAATTTTGATTTTGAATACTATACTGTTCGTTATCTCCATTTGTTTCATCCTTGTAACAGTAACTTATCAATGAGTAGCATGCCTCACTTTTGAAAATTTTCGAAGCAAGTTTTTGAGAAGCAAGTAAATTTTAAGATACATAAACACCATGATGTATAATCTCTATTGTCATACGTATACAATTTAGTTGTTAATTGGCCTTTATATCTTCTATATGAAACAAATCTGGCAGACTATTTGGTGTCTTCCATTTCAAGATCACTGGGATATACCCGAATCGGTATAGGAATGAAAATAATTATTGTAAATTTATAACACATCGTCTAAATCCTGAATGTCGAGTTGAAGGCCATGTGCAGCTAGTGTATTCCTCTTCTCATGTAGACATTTGGAATAAATTCTGCTTCATACGATTTCAAGATGAGGTCGTTGATAAGGAGCATAGAAAAATACACGATTTACCCCCACCCCAAACCCGCTTGGACTAACATATCTACGGAGAGAAGAAGAAACTTCAGGAGTATGTACAAC
>NW_026932893.1:0-54879 GCF_032062105.1 Saccostrea cuccullata
TGCACTTAAACGGCATTCAACGTTTGTGACGTCAAACTTAAATGTCATCTTTAACCTTTTGACACCCTGTCCGTGTAATTAAGCGATGAATCATTATTTTTTTGAAAGATATAGTCTCATAAGTGCAACGGGTGTGCAAACGAATTGAGCAACGCGCTATGAAAATTTGTTTGCACACACCGTTGCAGTTATGAGGCTATTCTTTCAAAAAAAATTTTTTTTTTGCCGTGTAAATACACCGAAGTACATAGTTTTGCGCCACATTAAGACCTTTGTTCGATATATGCATAAAAGACAAGGCTTTTGTAATCTTAATGTGCTGATTATGCCAATATTTGAGCAAGTGCAGTGGTATATTTATAACTGGATACCAAAGATCTTCAACCTGTACTAAGCATATAATCGTCACATGACGTTGTAACAAAATAGTAATTCCGTTTTTTTAAAGGTAAAAGTTAAATATAAATTATTTCGAGTAAACAAATTCATAGAACTTGATTTGAAAAAAATAAAGAAAATCCATACATATGTACGCTTTTTATATGGACGGAAATCTTTATTCATAATTCGTACATTTTTTATCCCATGTCACAAGAAAGACGCCAAATGGTGTTTAATAACCCCTAAAAATGCCATTCACAAAAGGGATGAATGAAGTCTTCAAGGAAACGTTTCTAATTAAAATAATTTGTAAAATTAAAACAAAAATGTTCAAGGTGACATACTTTTTGAATCAATTTACACATTTACGTAGGATTTCCGGAAACAATTTCTGTCAGGCATTCAGATCATGAGCAATCAAACATCTTTATAATGTCAAAGATTATGCCTTTTTCTACTGCATATTTACATCACAAAAAAAGCTTAAATTTGATCAATATTATCTGTTTTATTTATCATTCATTCTCCTTTGATGCTGACTGAGGTAGCAGTCGAATTCTGACTGACGTCTTTTATACTAATTGTTAGTTCATTACATACACTGAATTGACGACGGATTTTCGGTTATTTCCCGATCACGACAAGGAGCACACGGCGGGTGTAACCGGCCGGCAGGGATGTTCACTCCTCCATGGCACCTGATCCCACTTCTGATGTTTTGGAGGTCCGTGTTTGCGCTTCTCCTATTTTGTATTGTTCTATGGACTTCTGATCTTGAATACTGTTCGTTATCGCCATATGTTTCAGTCTAAATGATACAACTGTATTCATATGTGATGTAAAAGGTTGTTGACAGCTGAATTTGAGTCTGAAAAGCGTATCTTACTTGCGTTTCCTTTCTTTTCTTACTGCCTATTATCTAGCATCTAGTAAAGATAATTCTATACAACTTTCACTGAAATACAACATAAAGAAACATAAGCATCCGGCCAAACGCCCGAAAATGATGAAATGTGAAGTAAACAATTAAGGAATGAAGCTTATTTAAACTTATGTTATACGATATAACATAACTTGGGGCAGTTTACGCTAAAAGCGGTTTATAAAGCGGAAACTGTCCCAAGTTATGTTATATCGTATAACATAGTTGAAATAAGCTTCATTCTTTATAATTTAATTTCGATGTAGACAATGAGACAATTTTTCGCCAGAAAAAGGCTTCAATAAGCTATTAACATGATTAACATGAACTCGCACATATAATCACACATGAACTCACATATGTTATCACACATGAACTCACATATGTAATCACACATGAACTCACATATGTAATCACACACGAACTTACATAATTAATACATTTCGAAAGATGTGAATTGTTATAGCACTTCAAATCAATGATCGTCAATTCTACATACTAGTATTTAGTTTAGACATTGGAATTTTAAAGAAAACTCTTCGACAAATACTTGACTAAATTTTAGGGGTGCTCAATAAATTATACTTTGAACTATTTGCCATAAAAAAGGGGTCAAATAGCGATTACCTATACTTTCTCAAATCATTTGATCTTAGATAAACCGTTTACGTGACCAAGTTCAATCATTAAGTTTTATTGGTAGAGGCTGACAACAAAGGTTATCCAGGACACTGCATGAACATGGCTGAGAAAGAATAAGTAAACTAACTTTATCTATAGCTGTTGTAAAATTAAGAAATTAAAAGAAATTATAACCGAAAAGTGCTATTGTTACGAGAACCCATGTTTGTCAAATATACAGATAAGCAGGTGCATTCAAAATTCAAAAAATGGTAAAATGGGGATCAAAGATGGTCGACCAAGAACAACAGTAACTGAAGTAATGAAAGCTAAATATTCAAACACTTGTACCTGATGGAATGCCATTAACACTTATACTCGTACACATAGCTAAGATAAAAAGCATATTTTAGTTCACACTGTTCTTAAGAAAGATTTGACAATGAAAAGCTAAGAGTGCACACAGGCACTTGCGACCCCCTTTTACCATTTTTTCCTGTTTCAATATGGGACAAAAACAAACCTTTTACCTATTTCTGTAATATAATAAGCACTACATGTTCTCGATAATGTGGCCCCTTTCCCTCCATAAGCTGTATTTAAATATATCATTTTCGACTTATATTTTTGTATAAGAAGCATCAATTCAAAAGTTTTTCTTGTTAAATTCCAAGGTCAAAGGGCAAAATGGGTGTCCAAGAGAAAGTAAATACACAGGTTAGCACCAACAAATCAAAAGTGATGGCCAAGGTTACAGTTTTCAAAAGTATGTTACTTGTAAATCTAAAGGTGCATTTCATGGAATGAAAATACCTTGTATCCAAGTGAAGGGTTTGTAATAAGGAATACAGATGTATAACAAAAAAAAGTTCTACCTCCAACAAGTCAAAAATTAGGGACAACTTAAAGTTTTACCAATTTAAGTCACATTCCAAGGTCAATTTCAAAGCATCAAATTGTTGGTACGCAAGGGAAAAAGTCTTGTCACAAGAAATACACATGAATACATTGTACTTTGAAAACCCTAGCTCCAACCATTCAAAATTTATGGCTTAGTTTTAAATTTTTAAAACTTTGGTAAAACTCCGAAGTCAAGGTTAAAACGCCAAACTATCCATACTCACGGAAAGGCTTTATCAAAAAGAATAAATTGAAGTATGAAAGCCTTAGTAATAACCAATCAAAAGATTCTACCAAGCTAAAGTTCGGTGATTTTTTTTAAGAGGGCAAAGTCCAAGGTTAAAGTCAAATAGTAATACACAAGTACATGCTTGTGCTCAGAGAAAAGACATGTTACAAAGAATGAAAACTATGAAAGGCATATATTCAACCCATAAAAAGAAATGGGCATACCAAAAGTTATTTCGAACAGACATACAGACAGACGGACAGACATAGCAAAATTATATGCTCATGAATATTCAACTACGTGGGCATACGTCATATTTTTTTTATATCAATATCACATCAAAACGAAATGAATTCAGTGTTTTGTTTCAGGTATGGTTGAAAGACACTCTTCGTATTATGACTATGAGTTTCACCACTACAATACACATCTTTATAGTTTTTGTTCCATGATATACAGGTGCGATAGAAATACTTAAATTCTACGCATTTATCAGCATATAAGTTGATAGTTTTTTCTTAAATTAATATGCTCATCATTTTGTAAAAACCATTAAATTCCGACTTGGAATAAAAGTATTCCTTTATGGATCGTAATTAAAATTAGATGTCATTTACCTGTTAAGTTTCTTGGAATGTAATTCCAAATCTACAAACTTAAGAACTACACTCAACAAATAGTAATCGTACAGTTATACGGGAATACTTTGCGCGAACACTAGAATATAAACCCTTTAGAAAAATATAGATCATTTATAAAGTACTAATGTGTAAGAGGAGTATACCTGATTAAGATGTATCAGGTCCTTTTGATAAACAAAAATAAGATGACTGTTTCTATAAAATCAAAGTACCGTATTCTGAGGGAAAATATTTGCCAGTGAATGAGGATTCGATTTTTTGTTGAGGTTTTGACTTCCTGTAGGCCTATATTTGAGATATTAATATTTCATTGGGTCTTTTCATGAATACAAAATCCAATCATTATCACGATTTTGTATAAAAATCATTAACCATAAAATAGAATTCTTAAACGCAGTAGATTTTTTTTAAAATGTCATACAGGAAAGCAAATATAGAAGCAACCTTTATGGATCTGGCATGATTTCTTGGGTCGGACATGTTAAAATAAGCATAGGACTTTTACATTACATTAGTCACGTAGAATGGCATTTGTAAAGACTTACTAACATCGAATGAACCATTTTTAGATAGATTAAACACTTTTTAGAAATTCAACTTCCGCAATGCAAGTGTAGGACTGTACGAAATAGAGAATTTGACAAGTTTGCTCTATGTTAATTGGATTTAAAACTTTCATATCAAAATCAGTTGAGTTTGACTCTTTTGTCTCTTTGTTACCTTCGTTTCTTTGTCAGTTGACTTTAATAATTTTTCCCCTTATGCCAATTCTGTTTTGAAGTTTGTCCATGTTTGCTATGCTCCGAAATATATTTCTTGAGGTTGATTTTCGTTTGATTTCTTCACACTTCAAGATATAACCTATTAAGTATACCTTAGGTTTCTGAAAGGTCACATTTTATCCCTTTTTACTTCCTTCCTTTCCAAGTTAATTGCACGTAGGTAAATATTTGTCAGAACGTTCTCGTCATTTCTTATCATTTTGATTCATTGCTTTCAAGGATATTAGCAACTTTCTTTCAGAATAGTTTGAGTGTGAAATCTTATTCAGAGTAACGATAAACATTGATCTATCTAAAAAATTTAAATAATATATATCTGCAAAAAGTACATACACACACGAACCTCCGGAAACTCTAGAGGTGGGATAAGGTGCCTCGGAGGAGTTAACGTCCTCTGTCAACGATCACACCAACCGTGAATCTTATGTATAGATCAGACGGAATTTTTTAAATTAAATTCATTATTAAAAAATGCTAAACAATTAGTATGAAACATGTCAGCCCAAAAACGACCCAATGATATGTTACATTTGCTAACAAGATCACTAAAACTACCATAGAAAAGCTGACTTTAAACAAGGTTGTTGAAATTCTTGTAACATCAAAATATCTGTCTGAAGCCTGTTTTGGTTTCAAAAACTGCTCTACTCGGAGCATGCTCTAGAGTATTTAATATATTGGAAGACATAAACATCATATAGAGGTGAAAACGGGATTTCATATCATTACTGCACGAATAAGGCAAGTTGACACAGAAAAAATTTTAATCTTATCGTTTGTCATACAATAAAGATGTCAGTTGGCATCGTCCTTAGTCAGCAAAATATCCAAATATATCCAAATATAAAGCAGATGCGACAGACTTAACGGTCTATTTCATATCGAGTCGATTTGGGTATATCGGTTCGCCATAAGATTGATTGATTGATTGTATTATTGTTTAACGCCGAGTTGGCAATATTTCAGCCATATTTCGGTGGCGTTCGATATAAGAATGAAAGTAACATTTGTTAATTACTAAATCTTCATTGATATGAATTTGGTGTTGAAGGCCACAAGTATTCCTATTTTCTCGTAGAAGTTTTAGCATAAATTCTTCTTCATAGGCATATAATTACGTAGTGTAGTGGATAGAGTGTGTGCTCTAGAGTTGCGGAGTTGATCCTAAATTACGTGGAGGATTCGAATCCATTTATGAGACGCTGAGATCGGTCCTTCGGATGGAACTGTATTAACTTGTGTCGCAGTAGGTGTATAAGTACGTAAATGATCCCTTACAGCTCAATTGCCCTGGGTGCCGAGTTTGGGTATAAATTTGTAGCTCTCCGTCGGCAAGTAATGGCGTCTTGGTATAAGTGATTAATTCTCGAGATGACTTAAACAGCAGACTCCAACAATGAAACAGGTCGCCACATAAAGGAGCTTAACTGATGTTTATCGGAATTCCCACAGTTTGGTGGAAGACCTTGGTTTCCAAAGACTATAGAGTTGTTGTAAATAAGGAACTCCAACATCCTTTTAATATCAACTTCAGAGTATTTGTGTCGTAGAATTAGTGTGATCTGTAACAGAGTACTTTTATTGAGTATCACTTGATTGGTCAGAATAATTTTTTTTTCTTCCTGAATGATCGAACACGAAAAAATCTGTGGACAATTCAGTTTTTAAATAAGTATGACAAACGAAAATCAGCATACAACTTAATATTTTCCAACTCATTGTCGGTGTACATTGTAAAATCTTTTTTATCTTGAAAAAGAGTAAGTTTTGACCAAGACGTAGTTCTTAGCCGTAATTTTATAAGTTAGCAAAAATATACGTCGAACAATAGATATTCCATAAATAACCTCTGCTTAATAAATGGAAAATTAATATTTGACACTCGACGCTTTTACAGCGCAAAATATAGCCATGAATTAATAAAAAAATATTAATATTTTAATATGCAACAAACTACAGTGTGCCAAATGAGTGCATATCTGTAATTTAATAAGAGAATTAAAAACCGCAAATATCCAGCAATGACTAACAGTTATGTAGAACAAAGTTTGTTGTCAATTGCACCTGTACCATTAAAATAATAATTGCACCTTTAACATTAACACATGAAAATAAATCACAGTAACCTTTTATTATATTTATAAATAATATAAATATGCATATCATAACAAAACGAAGAAGACACCGTGTTGAATTTTACTGAGATATTAAGCTCATAAATCTTGAGAATTAAGCAATGACCAACGATAATTGAGTGCAAGGCGATTTATCACCAGATTTGAATAGGGTGGTCTTTACGTTGTACCAATTCACTTCAGTCTTGAGCGACACCGTCCCTACACCACCCAAAAATGACTGGCCTCGATCTAGTACTGACAATCACTTGGCATTCATATTCCTCTTCTTTTTTTAAATATATATGGGAAAAAAATACTATTCAAGTTTAACCGAAGTATTTTGACATCCCGTGCCATCATTCCTGTCTGTTTTATTTTCGGGGAAAGTAGGGATTTTTTCTTGAAGATTTGAAAGAATCGTTAAGTCTAATTTGTGTGGCTTTTAAGTATAATGGACTTCTGACGTGTTTCACGTACGGTCTGACATATGGCATTATCAAAATTGATACCATATATTTGATTGACCTTTAATTTGGGTAAGAAAAAGCAAATCGGACTTGACAGTGCATGGGTGGATTCTCTTGAAATAATTTACAAAAATGTTAAAATAAAAAAAAATGCAGTGCTATAAACGATTCTTCGCTTTCTGTTTTGAATTCATTGCCTTGATTATTCATGGCAATTTATATTTATAACGAGTATCTCTCAAAAAAAAAAAATCCTTCAACGCCTGAAAATAAATTTATTCCATATTTTCCTTTTGATTTCGGGCTGTTAAATTCTAAAGATAAAACCAGAAATTAATATATCGTTTAAATGATTCTCACTTGATTTTTTTTCCGAATTATATTTACTGAAACGAAATATTTACAATGAAACTTATGTTGATGACTTCATCAATTTAAGATTCATTGATTACCGTAACTGTAATGGGCTTCAATTATGACCACTAGTCGGCGGCACTCAGGACCATTGAACAGCTATATAATTATCTTCATTGTCTAATGCCTACCGAGACACCGGCGAAGGAATAGTCACTACCTATGTTTGTGCCTTAGAGTGACTCGTCGCTTGGAAATAGAACTCATATATAAGAAGAATCCCTACTGTCTTCGGGGAAAGAAAACTTTGTTGAGCCTACTTTTGATTCCTGTCTTACTTTTCCACTATACATTCTTTTTTTAAAGTAAGACTTGGATAAAAAAATGAGCTCAACAAAAATCTATGGCCCCGGAACCAAATCTTTAAAGTTGAAAGAAGAATGAGAAGATGAAACAAGATGAACAAGACTATCAACAGTTTCCTTTAAAGTCATTATTTCTTTACGTCTGCCTACTGTCGTTTTTTGTCCCCCGCTTGAAAAGTGGGGGATATTAATTTGGGTTTGTCCGTCCGTCCGTCCGTCCGTCCGTCTTTCTGTCTGTCTGTAACGCTTTCGTTTCCACACGATATCTCGAGAACCCTTTGAGCTTTTGCAATGAAATTTAGCATAGCAACTCCCTATGGACTAAAGAAGACCCCTATTGATTTTGAGGTCAAAAGGTCAAAGGTCAAGGTCATAAATAAGCAAATTCTGTCTGTTAAAACACTTTCGTTTCCACACGATATCTCTAGAACCATTTGAGCTATTGCAATGAAATTTTATATAACAACTCCCTGTGGCCTAATGAAGATCCCTATTGATTTTGAGGTCAAAAGGTCAAAGTTCAAGGTCGTAAATTTATACATTCTGTCTGTGTGTAATACTATCATTTCCGGGCGATATTTCAAGAAGATTTTGAGCTTATGCAATGTAATTTTATACCAAACTCCCTAGGACGTCTCTTGCCCCTCTCAAAGTGCCCCGCCCCGTTTGTTTTATTAGTATTTATAGTATTACATGTCGCTATTTTTAGCGCAGGGGCATGAGGAGAGTTATTGCGTATAAAACAGGTTCTCGGCGGACTTTATGTTCTTATTACATCTATTAGAACTGTTTAATAAAGGCTAAATAAATCAAACACCATGGACTGTGTTAAATTTTGAGAATACCGAACATGAAAACATGAATATATACATGTATGTGACTTCAGTTCTGCATATACTTCCTTTCGTATAAAGCGATTCCGTGGTCTAATGGTTATGACGCAACGTCAGGAATTGCTACTCAACGTTGTAACGTCAAAACGACGTCAATATGAATTGTTTACGTGCAGTGTTTGAATACGTTTTTAAAGAATTTTATGTAATCCCACTGAAGTAATTATTAATAGTAATTTGTTGACAGAATCTTGGGTAAATATATTTTTTTTTCGATAAAGCAGATCATCAAAACAAATTACGCCGATTTTTCTTTTTCTTTCATTGTTTTCTCTCTTGTATATGAAAAGCAAATTCTGCAACTGAATGGATTTAAAATTTTAACTACATTTATTTGCGATAATCGTTTTATGGTGATCATTTTTCAAAAAAAAATCAACAAAAAAAGCAATGTGATACAGAGAGGTGATAATCAAAGATTAATATGTTAAGTATGAAGGGTACAACAATACGCAAATAAATTAATAGGAAATGCATATTGACGTATGTCCCAAATCGTGCATTCGTAGAACGTCAGACGTCATTTTAAGCAGCTGGGGACATTTCCGCAAGACATTTCGATTCTTGAGTAATTTTCTTATTAACCGGTAAGATCTGATGAAACCTATATGTATAAAAAGTAATTTCTCAGTACTTTCCACTGATATAAATTTTAATAAATATTGCCCCTTGAATTCGGAATAAATCAACAAGCTATTAACTAATATATATTTGACTTGGCGTCATTTACGCAGCGGAACATATTTGCAAGACACAGACTGTGTTTGATTAAATACCTTAGCGCCTGGAAAATTTTCATTATCTTTTTGGAACAAGTTGTTGTTTAAAAGTACTCATTGTATGTCAATTCAAATTTGTAAATTTTACCGACAAAATTTTCTTTTTTCACCATGGAAAATGCGTTACACTAAATTTTCATTGAATGGGACATCTTAAAGGACTTTTATTTCAAAGGATGTGGGTATCTGTTCTCTCAACAGAGGTTGCCAACAAACATATTATGTCTAAATATGATGTAAGAGAACGATCCTGTAAAATATCAAAGAAATGCGAGAAGATTTTTCAACTTTTTTCTAGAATAAACTCTGTTGAAGGTATTTTTCTGTTACAACGGGACAAGACGAAAATTGACGTTATTCTGGAATATAGTAGTCTGTTAATCTTTACATGCCTTGTTATAATGCTTCTTTTTGGTACAATATTGGTGCGAAAAAATCCTTTATTTTCATATAAAACACTGCATGTTTATTATCAAGACTGTACTGCAAATGTAAGCTGAAAACGGATTAAGCGTATTATTTCCTATTAGTAGCAATTCTTGACGTTACGTCTATGTCTCTCGCTTCAAATGTAAGACGTCCCGGGATCGAATCTCGGTCGAACCTCTCTTTTTTTTTTTTTTTTTTTTTAAATCCTTTTTTTTTTTTACTAAATGATAGTATTCAGCATGTGAAATGAAAAATTTATGAGGTTATAAAATCATCATTACAGTGTGATAAACATTCCATATAAAAAATCTTCTATACACATAATAAAGAATAAGCAATCAAATCTTTATATGCATATTGACATACATGTATTTTATTTGCTTGAGTATACATGTATACATTTAATAATTCTACAAATTCAGTCAGGGGGAGCCGACTTTTTCCCTAAGCGGGGGACACGAATTCTCTGAATTAGCTTGTCATACTACATATAGTTGTGAGGCCATTACTACAGACTGATTTGTCTTCGAATTTTCCCGTTATTTACTGTTCTTAACAGGAAGCACATGGCGGGTGTGACCGGGTGGCAGGGGATGTTCCCCCTCTATGGCACCTGATCACACCTCTAATGTTTTGTTGTTCTGTTCCAAATTTGTATCGTTTAAAGAATTTTGACCTTGAAAACTGTTCGTTTTTCTCATACATTTCATCATTCTAAAAACCATTATTTGTTTTACTAAGGTACAGTATAATTCCTTAATATAATAAGCGAGTATACTTTTTCAGCAAAATATCGATAATATAAATACGTCAAATTTTTTTAATATTCGTTCGCAAGTGGTCTATTAATAGGAAATTCGACAGGCATTTCAGCAATATATAATTATGGGATACATGTAGCAGTTTGATTTCATGAGTCGTTCAAATTTACGCTATAATAAGTTGTTCCTTATAATTATGATTGTATACTTAGGGGAATTCTACGAACATTTTAGTTCCTTTATATCAATCAATTGATAAACTTACACTTTGAGGTCCAGAAAATATTGATGCATAATGGTTATAGGGGGGGGGGGGCTTTAAATAGCTTTAGAGTTCTATATTTTATTTAAGATTGACAAATCTTTTTTCTAACCTACACACGTTTAAAGCTATGAAAAAAAAACAATGAATGATATAAACTGAAGAAAAATTAAATATATGTTTTTGGCCTCCTTTACCGAAATTATTTATATGAAATAAGACATTTGGGCATTAAATGTTAATATTGTACTGTAACTAATTGAATAAATAGCACCAGTACGTAAAGTACAAAAAAATAACTTAGCATAAAATTAATTTGACAACTTTTGTATACTTTAATATCATACCAAATTTTTTCATGCATAATTATTTTTTAATACAAATATTTTTCTTTGCCTTAAAAACAAAAGCAAATCTCACAAGAAGTTAAAAAAAAATGAATTAATTTAGTTATTGTACATATAACTTCTCCTTTAAAAACGAAAGTTTAACATGTTTAAGTAACCAAAATTTCTGAGTTCATTAGGTATTTAATTGTGTGTGTGTGTGTGTGTGTGTGTGTGTGTGTGTGTGTGTGTGTGTGTGTGTGTGTGTGTGTGTGTGTGAAATTAAATTAGTTATACATTCAGGAATGAATTTTTAAAGACTATAACATTTTTTTTAGTAACAAATTAAAGATATTTGTGTGTGTGCATTAGTGTTTGTGCTAACTTTTTATAAACTTTTATGATATTGCTGAAATGAAGGTCATATCAAAAGCTTTTTTTCATGTAGAAGTTTTTGAAAGAATTCACAAAAGTGCTAAGAAATAGAATCGATTCCTATGATCATCACATTACCAGTATTGATGTGTCAAACATTACTTTAGTTGCTGGAAACAAGAAAAAGACGATTTTGTTTCAGGCAGGTTTCCATACATGTATATATATTCTGTGTTTACTCTTTAGTGATAAACTTTAAACGTTCTATTTCTTCAACCTTTAATGTGTACAATACTTCCAAATGGTAATGATTGCTTGAATGATAGTAAGTAAGTTATTCTTTTTGATAGACATGTTGTAAATTATTATCATTTTTTCGTGTTGTACACACTATTGTAACTCTATTTTAGATTGTGTTTAAAGGTTCCCCTTACATCAACTTTTAAAAAATCTGTTGTTTTCATAAAAAAATATCTATGTATGTTAAACTGATGTAACCGAAGGATTGTTTTCCAAGTTGTATAAGTACAACAGTTAAAAAGATAATTATTAAAGATTCAAAGATTAAAGGCGACAGCATTTCACAAAAACCTTTACTGTGTTTTGTCCATATTTGTAATTTTATTGAAATATTACTAATATTTTCCAAGTCTATTTCATTTTCCAGTTCTTAGGATAAAAAATTCTAAGAATTATCCACTTTTCTAAACCTTTGACATATTATTAAGTCTCCTCCAAAGAAAAAATTGTTTGTATCATCTGACCTTAACAGCAGAAGCTTTTTTCCGACATTGTGGTTATCACAATATTGTCCTGAATGTGTATAGAAACTGAATTTTGACAAAACAAAGGTGTATATTATTATAGTATTCTGAGGTATAAGCCATTCTTTTTTCTTTAGCACTATGGCGACCAAACTAAAATTCTATTGTGCGTGGTTCTGTCCGTTTGCACAGAGAGTGTGGATTGCTCTTCTGGAGAAACGTGTGGACTTTGATTACATAGAATATAATCCCTACAGCGGTAATACGGCAGAATTCTTACGCCTAAACCCCAGAGGCCTCGTTCCTGTTCTTGAGGTAAATGGACGATCAGTTTACGAGTCCGACATTTGCATCGAATTTATTGACGAATACGGAGGGCAAGCTAACAAACTACTCCCCTCTGATCCCATGGAACGCGCCAATACAAGAATAATATGCGGTTTCATATCACGCGAGATAATCCCTGCTTTTTATGGTATGTTGTTAAAACAAGATAAAAACACTCAGGAGAAAATAAAATCAGAGTTACTAAAAAGCTTGAAAACACTAATGGAATTCAAGTCGGATTCGTCTACATTTTTTGGCGGTGACAGGTTGGGAATGGCGGATATAATGCTGGTGCCATTTGCCTTAAGATTCCCTGTTCTCAAGCATCACAGGGGATTTGAAGTTCCTCAAGATGGCAATTTCAAGAGCTTTCATAAATGGATGTCTGCGTGCAAGAAACAACCGTCTATTGTCAAGTCTTCGCGCGATATTGATAAAGCCATTATGGTTTACCAGTCTTATGCAGATGGAACTGCAAAAGTTAGAAGTAAAATTTAAATATTAATACACTATATATTCATTGTCCATCACATTGTAATGTTGACCCGAGCAGGAATGGATGATATTTTATGCTGAAATGTAAAATAACATTTTTTTAACATTTTCATTTGACTTTGTACATTTTTTCACGTTTGTATATCTTAGTTGTTATTGTTTTATTGTACTGTATGTACAACTTTTGAGCAAGACGAGCAAATTGTCTTATTGAAATAATTGCCTAAATCTAATTTTTACTTTTCTGGTTGAATTTGTACATTTTTCACATTTGTATATTAAATTTTTATTGTTTTATTATATTTACCACCTTTGAACATGACGAGCAAATTTTCTAATTGAAATGATTACCTATATGTATCTATTTAATACGTAAACATCCTGTTGGATGTAATAAGGAATAAAAATAGCTTTGCAACAAATTTGATAAACTAACTCTTAAAAATCTCATTTCAAAATTTATCATGTGAATACTATTTTGAATGCAAAGTCGCGAGAGTTCGTAGATATATTTGAAGTATAACAGTCAGGTACAGAAGACTACTTGAATTGCGTCCCCGTAGAGAAAAAAAATCGTGATATTATTAGATTATATGTGTTCATTTTTGTCTCTCTGAAAATACGATCAGCACATTAATTGAAAAAAAGTGAATTAATTTGAGATTATACCGAAATAAAATCGACATAAAGCTTTAGCAGCGTCTTAAAATGTTTGAATTATATCAAGTGGATGTCATTGGTCTTTGCGTAGAGTCCTACTTAAGTCCGAGTGCATATACGACTATGTAAGTAGTTTTTGTTCATTCGTAAAATTTTGCACTAAGTAATTTTGTCTAAAAGCTTTTCTGTTAGGAATACAGAATTAAAAATAGACACGGTGCAGGATTTGTTTCTGATTAACTGATTGGTCAATGACAAGGAGCACAAGGCGACTGTGATTGGTCGCAGGAGACGCTCACTCCTCCAAGACACCTGATCCTACCTCTGATGTTTTAGAGGTCAGTTGTATGTTGTTTTCACGCCATTCTCGAGAAATGTTACTCAGTGACATATAGAGACGCCACCACTTACCGCTGGAGAGCTACACATTTTGTCCTATACTCGGCACTCAGGGCCATTGAGCAGTGAGGAATCTTTTTCGTGCCAGCACCTACTGCACCACGAGGAAGACTTTGCTCTGCTCCAGATTACATTGTCTGAATGGATGTATGAGCTTAAATGTCTGAGTCTTTTCTCCATATTCCATCACGAAACTAAATGAATGATAGAATTCTGCCTTTCAATGAACTCACATTAGACCTTCAGTAAACTTTTAAACGGCTTTTTATGTATTTATACAATTAAAAAAATGCCTAAAATGTAAACGTGTTAAACCTAGCTTTAATTTTTAAATATTTGATAAAATTCCTCATGAATATTACAGCTAAGCAGACGCACAAATTTTTTTTAACATTTTAGACGGCTTTAAATGGAATGGCGGTATATTGAACATAAAGAGATCTTGATCCTTTATATTCAATAAAGATTTTTTTTGATTACTATGTATTTATACAATTACAAAATTGCCTAAAATTTAAGGTATGTCACTCGTCAGCTTTTTAGAAAAGTTCAGGCAGAACCTCTTACTTCAAAACTATTTATTAAAATTCATTTTTTTTATAATATATTTATATTTAACAATGTACATTTTTTAACATTCAAAGAAAAAACTGCTCAAAAATCTACGAAGAAGCAAGATTTATGAGGGACTATTTCTTGTGGTGGGAGGATATTTAGCAGAAAATTCTGCAAATCTGCATACTTATTAAATTTAATGTATTGGAAATTTAGCCTCACATACTTTTACTCGGAGAATATTTTCCGTTATGTTATTGCTAGGAATATAGGTCTTAATTTATATTTTTAGAACAAGTTTTACACCTTCCCTCAACAACTCAACAACAAATATGAAGATATATTAAAGAAGTCAAGATAAAATTTACACCATTTTTTGCCTGAAAATCACATATTTTGACCAATATTTCAAAATCAACATCACTGACCCAACTTTTTCTCTCATTATTTTAAACTACTCGATACTTGTGACTGATCAGCACTTAAGTCGTAAAAAGTTTGATATAAGAAAATATTTTTTTGCCTATTAAGTTACTTTTTAGTGCAAAAAGGTCATGCAATAATTTACGCGCATTAATTTGCAAGTTTTGTTCAATGATAACATTATTCAAACTATTTTACGTAAAATAGGATTATATTTATTGTCATGGTTAAATCTGATAAAATATAAAAAGGGCTAAAGAAATTAAACTAAGAGATAACATTTAAGTGAAAAAAGTTCAACTTAAATGTACCGTAGATCAGTAGGATGTACACTGACCCACTATTTTCTCTGCGATTTTGAGTTACACTATATGAGTACTTATCCAAAATATACTTTTCAAAAAATACTTGATTTAACAAATTTCAGGAGTGACATATCTTAAATCTAGCTTCTAAGATATTTTAATTCCTCATAAATATTATGGCTAAGCAGACGGAAAAGATTGTGAAATATTTCATGCATGCATATAATAAAAATGTGAATGACTACATACATGTACATATGCGTAAAAGGATGTAAATTACTTCATGCATTTATGTAGAGGAATGAAAAGTTCTACATTTATTTATATATAGAAGAATGTAAATACTACATAAATGTTAGTATGAGAATGAAATAATTGCATAAAGGTATGCAGGAATAGCAAATCTTTACAACGGTTTTAAAATTTACACAAATCCGACAAAATAACATATTTCACTTTTGCTTGTTGAAGTACATGTAGAACACAGCTAGACACCAAGGATTACTTTGCACTCCCTTACAGAAAAATCGTGATGTTACTAATTCATCTGTGTTCATATTTGTCTCTTTCAGCACATTAATTGGAAAAAAGTGAATTATTTTGAGATTATACCGAAAAAATCGACATAAAGCTTAAAAAGTGTCAATTGTTTAAAATATATCAAGTGGAAGTCATTGCTCTTTTCGTGCAGACCTACATTACTACGAGTTCATATAAGTAGTTTTTGTTCATTCGTCACATTTTGCACCAAGTAATTTTGTCTAAAAGCTTTACTGTTACGAATGCAGAATTAAAAATAGACACGGTACAAGATTTTACCAACAGTTGATAAACGTCACAGAATAAATCTTCACTGTTTAGTTAACTGATTGGTCATTGACAGGGAGCACATGGCGATTGTGATCGGTCGCAGGAGAAGCTCACTCCTCAGTGGTACCTGATCCCGCATCTAATGTTTTAGAGGTCAGTGTTTTGCTCTCTTCCTGATTGTATTCTTTAAATGGGCATTTGAGCTCGAATAGCTGAGCCTTGTCTCCATATTTCATCAGGAAAAGTGTATAAATGACAGTGTTCAATGTTTCAGTGACCTTAGATTAGACTTTCATTCACCTTTGAGTTTTAAAAATGGCAGAGTTTTATCCTGTGAGTGTTGAAGAAGTATTTTATTAATCTATGAGCATTGAAATATTTTTTTTCAGATTTTAAAAGGCTTTTCGATAGTTGGGCGGTACATAGAGCATAAGGAGCTCAAGACTTTCGGTCCTTTATATTCAAAAATATTTTTAGGTTGATTCATACAGTAAAAAAAATGCTTAAAATAGAATATTTGCTTTAAAGTTACGGTATATTCCATTCTTCATAAGAAGTTTGGTTTTGTACGCTGAAAAGTATGTGAATCACTAGTATCTTATGCATGCCATATTATATACAGCTCAACGCACTTTTTAAACTCACAAGGTTTTTCGCACAAATTAAATTCACATTCTTATAATGCAAAATTGTGTAACGCGACAACAAAACATACTTCTAAAGTGATTAATAACTTAATTTTGATCTTATTCAATTAATTTAAACATGATTTAAACATAATAATTGGTAGGATATTTATATGCTCTTGGATGATAGAACATGACAGTTCCCAAATATTTTTTCATGGTTTCTCGTCAAATGTGTATCCTGATATAGTTTATTTTAAAGCATACCTTTGCCTAATATAGAAACAGTGTAGTTCATGTAACTTCTGTATTTTCTGTACATGAAGATAACACTAAGGCGCAAGATGATAGAAGTATTTCTCATCTGTTCGACTGTTTTCCATGTTAAAAAGATGGCATTTTTCAGGTTAACTTTCTGAAATCTAGCATCATTAAAGATATCTTCCAAAGCAAAATTTCAAGGTTTTAGACCATAAATGTAAAAGGATTTTCTTTTCAATACTTACAATTTACTGTGTTGAAAGATAAACAATACTTTATTATCCTATCCTTTGACACGATTTCTTTATGCAGTTTTGTCATTTTTCGGTGCTGTATTTCGACAAAACCAAGACAAGTATGGAAAATCTGCAAAGTATTTAGAAAAATACTCATCTTTAAAAAGTCTGTTTGAGCATTACAACTAAATAGTATCAAAGAAAGAGTGATTAATCAATTTGTAAATACCTATGGTAGAATCATACACATGTAACATCATACAATTTATAAACAAATTCCCCTTTAAAAATGGAGTTTTAAAATTTACTTAACATGATGATTTTAGAGAATGTGCACCTTTAACATAAAATATTTAATAATATAAGGATTATTTCTCCCACTGAAACTCGATAATTGTAAGTTTTATTGCAAGAAAAATGTGACCTTAATTTAAGCGAAAGACCATGAGTTTAAAAGGTGCGTTGAGCTGTATATATGAAGGAAAATTAAAATTACTATACTGTATAGAAAGTACACATATCGGTAGGAAAATGAAAATTTCTACATACATATATGCAGGAATAACAAATTTTTAAACCAGATTTAATATAAATATGAAAAGGAAACTAAATCATTGTCAGGGATGAAAGAAAATTTGGTTACATTTACTTGAATAATCATAGCACTTTAATGTCTCTGCAAAATTATTTTACTGTTGATAGTTGAAGTAGACAAATCAGGCTTAAAAGACTTCTCCACGTCTCCATAGAGAAAACATTATCTTTCCACTTTATTCATGCTCTTCTTTTTCAAAAGGTGATCAGCACATAAAAGGTAATTTAAAAGTAAGTGAATTATTTAGAGATTATACCGAAAGAACTGCCATAAAGCTTCAGAAAATTGAAATGTTTAGAGCAGATGTCATTGCTCTTTTGCTTACAGGCAAACTTCAATCCAAGTTTATTTCATTGTTTGTTTTTTTTTCATTTGTCACATTTTGCACTATGTACTTTTGTCTACTAGTTTTTTGTCACAAATACAGAAACTAAAGATATTCGTTCTACATACTATATACAAAGACACAGTACATGGTTTTGACATCAGTTATTCAACGTTAAGGGATGAACCTATACCATTCACTTAAAAATTTTGTCAGTGACAAGGAATACATGGCGATTGGGACTGGTCTACAGGGGATGTTGACTCTCCCATGGCTACCGATCCTCCCTCTGATTTGGATTGTCTAACGGGATTACATTAGTTAAAAGTAACATTTGAAAATTCATACATTTATTGTTAATTTCATTCTCATGATGACCAGACCATAGGTGGCAACACGAAAATCGAGATCATCGGCTATATTACACTTAATATTTTTGCTGTGCGTGTTTCTTTATGAAAAATAGCGTTCATTATAACTTTCGTTTACATCATGTCGATTAAGAAATAACTACCCTCTTTTGAATCAAATTTAGAAGAAGACGTTTAATAAAAATCTAATCTTTAAATTAATTATTTGAATGCCAAATCACGACAGTGCGTCATTATAGTTGAAGTTGAGGTTGAACGTAAATTAGAAATCAATATTTGTAACATATTCCATTAAATTAACAGTATCATGTTTCTCATTTTTCAACTCTGGTCGGACAATCCATAGGATTGCTCGGAATAATTTCCGTGTAAAGTTTTATATATAAAGAGGACATACATGTAACAACTTAACTAAATACCGGAGTTCCTCATTTTCAACATTCATGTAGTCCTCCAAGAAACTGTTGAAATTCCTATAGACACTAATTGCGCTCCTTTATAAGCCGACATGTTTTATATTCATGTATTCCTATGAAGCAGGATTTCTTTTGAAAAATTCTACCTGAAGGGAAGAAAAAATTTTCGATGACCGTCAATTTGACGTGCAGGTATATCGACCACGTTTCATTAATAATTATAAATAGTTATTTCCATCAATTCATCTACTCCATGCACCCAGTGTACTTGAAATATAAACACCAAAGAGTTTGCCACATTTGTTAATATTAAGAGTGTTTTACTGACTACAGATGATAAAGGCCAACTAACACCAAAAAAGTATAAACGGCTTTTTCAGCTAAAAATGGAAGTTCCATTTCATGGCAGCTTTCCGTACCTCAAAGAACCTATACTCTTTTTAAGAACTCTAAATGCCGAGTTAATGTCTAAATTTACATTCAACGTATCTGATATAGTTTTATGCATATTAGGGAAATACTCTTGCATTGAGAAAATAAAAGATCGGTCACTCAAATGTAACCAGAATTACGACTATAATCACATCAAAATTCTTTTTTTTCTAATTTCAAAGATGATGAAGATTTATTATTCCTACATTTATGTTTGTGTTACATAATGTAATTTCCATTATTCTAGATACATGTACAAATATGTGGTAATTTACATTCTCATGCATACACGTATCTGGTAATTTACATTCTCATGCATAGATACTCGTATATGAAAACCTAATTATACTTAATTTAAACCCCCCTCCCAGGAAAAGTGCATTGGAAAGTAAAAATTTATTGTTCACGTATTTTAAGAAAAATACTTCTTCGACTCTTTGAATTGCTCATGTGAATATTTTGTCTCTTTCTTTAAGGGTAATGTGTAGAGTAAAAATTTTATGTTTCTGTGTTCGTAACAAAATACTTAATAAGACAAAATCAATTAATACAAAATGTGACAAATGTACAAAAAAAAAATAATTAAATAAACTTGGAGTAGACCAAAGACATCTACTTGTCGGATTTTAAATATTTGACACTTCCAAAGCTTTATGACGGCATCTCCAATATTATCTCTACATAATTCACTTACTTTGCCATTAATGTACTGATGTTCATTCCAGGGGGACGACCATGAACGCAAAGTTACTAATAATATCACGATTTTTTCTCTACGGGGGCGTAAAGTAGGTATTGGTGAATGGGAGCACAAGTTCATTAAACATCTGAAGATAAATAGATCTCAAAAAGATCTGAAAAAGAAATACAAACATTACAATTCTGTGAACAGAGCAAAAAAAAAAAAAAAAAAGACAGTACCCCGGAAATTCCAGAAGTATAATGAAGCCCTAGGCTAAACAACTATTCGGCTTGGACTGACCAGTCACAGCCATCATGAGTCCTATGTATTGATCAATTAGACAGAATGTTTCGTGGTCAAATTGTTATTAAAGATAAACATTACAATTGGAAATATAAGAAACCATGGAAATATTTATTTTAAAAGTACCAGAATGATTATTTTTAATAAAAAAATCTATTAATCATTTCAACCAAGATGTCCATTTAAAATGTTTTTTTAAATATCATCAAGACTTTTATCTTCTTTATATCATATACTTAATAGGAAATACACAGATTCTGCACTGACTGTGCGATACGAACATTTTATAGAAAAAGGTTATAAACAGGTATGAAACTTTCTTCAATGACTTTATCATGTTAATGTGAACTATAATTTAAAGTATTTTTAAAAGATGATAGATAGAATACTATATCATAAAATCCATATCATATATCATATCAGCCAACGGGCCCTATATCAGGCTGACATGGGGCCACTAGGGCTGATATGACATATGGATTTTAGTTTGAATCATTCTCTACACATATTAAAATTTTAAAATATTTGATGGACTGTTGTTATGGATACGTCGTTTGATTCAATAGATATAACGCAGAAAATATTATCACAATGAGGAAAATTTCCCAATTGTATAGGAAGAAATTTTATTTGCAAGCATTTTGAAGTCTTAACGTAGCCTTTGTATCGATTACACAAATTAAATTAAAAATTGATAATATTGCAGTGGAATGCTCACATGGTTACACATTGCCACAAGCAAATGCAATAAAGGTTCAAAATTGTAAAACAAAATTGCATTTTTCCAAATTAAAAGTTGCCTACTTGACAAAATAACATAGTAAACAATCATCGATAACATAAAATATTTCTCGTTATTATTTGTCAAGATAGCCCTCATGTGATTAAAAACAAATCACACCTATTAACAACATTGCTAAATCTTAAAAATCACCAGGCTTTTTATTTCTGAAACGTAACATGTCCAAAAAAGATAAAAACTTGCAGTACGTATGGTATGCAGTGCTTTTATCGGGTATGACTATGGTACAGAAACTTAGTTTACAGTGTATGTAAAATAGTAAGAAGATGTAATGTAATCACACATTAGATCAATCAAACAAGAAAGAAAGGGAGAATCGTGATAATAATTAATGAAGAAAGTAATCATTTTAATTAACATTATAATCTCACTAAATTTAGAAATAAGAGAAAAGTGTTGCTTTGTAATGTTGGTACTAAAAAAAATATTTTTTTTTTCAATTTATGGTAAAAGTTAGAAATGATCATCGGAAACGACTTGAATGATGATCTTGACATGAAAAACATTCTCCTCTAAAACCACTTGATCATTTTTAACTAAACTCGTAAAAAGACCTCCATGGGAAATGGGGATGAAACATGTGGATATACCGAAAAGTATCAAGCTCAAAAGTTCATAAAACAATACAAAATAGGAGCAGAGCAAACTCGGACCTCCAAAACATCAGAGGTGGGATCAGGTGCCATGTAGGAGTGAGCATCTCCTGCCGACCGGTCACATCCGCCGTGTTTCCTTGTCATGATCGTCGTCAATTCAGTGTGTAAATATTGGACTAACAATAAGTAAGTTTTAAATTTATCAAAAGGAAGAGCGATGCCTTCAAAAAAGCGGAAATAATAAACTAAGGGTGACCATAGGTTGGATGCTAAAATATATGAATTTTCTAAAGAACCACTTTGCCAGAAATAAAGGACATTTATAAGAACGCTTTTGTAATGTTGTGTTTCAGATCATTGTTCCAGGGGTAAGGTGAGGCCGCAATAGGAGATAAGATTTTTACGTTAGAATACATAGAACAAAAACCCTTGAAGTCTTGTTAAAGAACTACAAGACCATATTAATAAATAGGTATCATTGAATTGTGTAGATAAAGATTAATTCAAGATCTGATCATCGAAGATAAAAGCTGGGAAAAAAAATAAAGTTTAATCTTATTACAAGTAATTTTAAATTTCGGCTCGAGCGTTGCTCAGGCCTATAAATATCAGTTTTTCGTGCTTCTTTTCTTAGTTTATTTGATGTTTCTTTTCGTTCTTTTCTTTTCTGTTTTTTTTTTTCGTGATTAGTGCCACTGTATTATGTTTATCAGAATGACGGTGTTCAAGTCTTTAATATTATGAAAAATTGATCTTACACGGGGTTGTTTTGTGTCAAGTTTGGTTGAAATTGACATAGAGATCTTTGGAATAAGTCGAAAACGTGAAAAATAAACAAGCAGTACCATCAGAAAAGTTTACTTGCACCTTTATACGAAAAGTGCACGAAAAGCATGTAATACCTTCGTGGTCAACTGAAAGAACAAGTAAGCTTCAGAACTTATTGAAAGTATTTACTACATAAAAGTACAGCTACTTATAGCGAGCATGATTAGGTCTACTGAACTTTTTAATAACTATGTACATAATTATTAACCAGTTATTATAAGTAGATCGACATATCTGTTGTTATTATATATTATATAGTATGTACTTTCAGTTTGACATTTTGTGGCATTAAAAGAGGAAAAAAACTAGTGCTAATTGTAACGGGAACCGTTACAGATGTTCCCCAAACGCTCCCCAACTCCCTTTTGGTGCCAAATTCCCTGTACGCCTTATTAAATAAGACAATATCTGTGCATTTTTGACTTTAACAACGTTTTCCAAGAAGGATATTAATTATATTCAAATTTTAACATTGCACGCGTGCCCATGTGAATGCACGTGCGTAATGATCATATCATCTTGTCTACACTTTCTATATATTTAAATATTAAAGCATTTCGTCCAAAAGTATTAAAAATCACTCATTTAAGTATATTTTTAAGTTCACTCGTTCCAAATGCATGCACGTGCGTGCACGTGCATGATGACCATACCTTCAAGTAGGAGGCCTTTATACCTATCTATGTTCTAAATCCTATCCTGTTTGGTTGAAAACCAAGGGAGTTATAGCCATTTCAAGTTTTCAGCCAATCAGATTGCAGCACACGTGCATGCGCGTGATTTCATGATTTTTTCTCTAAATCATATTGTAGGCTATCCTAATGCATGACTATGTTTTAAATTTCAAAGCATTTCGTCAAAAAACAAAGGAGATATAGCCATTTAAAGTTTCAGCCAATCAGATTGCAGCACACGGGAAGCGCATGCTTTCATGAAAATTCTTATACATCATGCTGTAGATCTTCATAATGTAGGTATATGTTCTAAATTTCAAAGGATTATGACAAGAAACAAGAAAGATATTGAGACTTTAGTTTCAGCCAATCAGAGCGAAGCGCACGTGCATACGCGTGAGATCTTACTTTTTTGACCATGTCATTTTGACTATGCTTCTAATATATACTTATAATATGAATTTCAAAGCATTTCATCAATAATTTAAATAGTTACGTCTGTATCAATTATATTGGACATTTCTCGTGTTGCACGTGCGAGCTCTTGCAAGCACATGTGCATACACATGCTTTCATGATAAATCTTATAATACAGGCTGTAGATCTCCCTAATATATGACTATGTTCAAAATTTCAAATGATTTTATCAAAAAACAAAAAAGATATTGAGACTTTAGTTTCAGCCAATCAGAGAGAAGCGCACGTGCATGCGCGTGCGATCTTGCTATTTTGACCATGTCATCTTGTGCTTACTACTAATATATCCTTACATTATAAGTTTCAAAACATTTCGTCACAAAATAGAAAAGTTACGGTTATATCCATTTTATATTGTTAATTTTAAGTTTTGCACGTGCGCGCTCTTGCAAGCACGTGCGCGCAAAATGATCTTGATTCCGCAAATCTACATAACATGCCTACTTACCCTAAAAAGGTTTCACCTAAGTCGGATGTATAGTTTACAAGAACACTCGCGGACAAAATTTTCCCAGGAAGAAAAATAAGAATAAGAACTAGAAACTCTTGTTGCTACAGCAACAAAGAAGGTCTTCCGTTCTCCTCTATTAATCTGTATAGAGGATGTTTTAATTTAATTTAAAAAAGACAGATGTATAATAAAGAAATAATAGACAAAATGCAAAAAATAAAACAAAAAAACTAGTAAACTAAATTGTTCAGTGAACAGTTATCGGCCTTACCACCTTTTTAAGCATTTCAATATCATTTGGGCTGAGAAAAGTAGAAAAAAGCAAGAAAATAAATAAAACAGCTAAATTCTCATTTCTCTACTAGGATTTTAGATCGGGCTCGCAGTTGGTATAAATCTACTCTAAACAGACTTCCTGGATTATACGAGTCGACTCGGGGATAAGCACGAATTCATTGATCACGCAAAGAGAGCACGTTCAAAACATTGTAACACCCTCCTAGGTGTCTATATGAGCTTGAATGAGATTGTTTTCGAGTTCAGATGTAAGGGGTAGGGTCTGATTAAAATTACGATATACCTAATGATATGAATAACATGCATTTGATCTGCGCATCAACACGGAAGCGTAAGTGAAAACGTTGTGAAATGTCCCATGTGTACCTGCATCATATGTGCATTATACATGTATTAAAGAGATGTTTGAAAATATCCTATTTGAGTTGTTTTATGTTTGAAATGGATGGCGATAAATTATTCTGGAGCATGTGAGAAACCTTAGCGAGAGATGCAAGGCAGTTTGTAATTATGGAAAAGGAAAACAGAGAATCGGGTTCGGGTTTTAACATTCCCGACCGAAATTTACATGAAATTCAATGTAAGTAGAATAAATAAATTTCCAAACATGTAATTCTAGATGGGAAACACAGGGAAGAAAGGTGTATTTCTTTTTCATATGCTGAAAGTCGCTATTTCATGGGATGGTGTTATTCTAGAAAAAAAAAATCAAATTTCAAATGAAATCAAGATTCATTCTATTAATATTAAATCCAAATAAAATTGAAATAAATTCCATACACTAAAGAAAGCAAGAGTACTTGGTATTAAAATGTCGTAATAGAGCAGGAGAATCGAATGATTTTAACAAAAATTGCAGAAATAGCCAATACGGGCTTTAATTAATTTTTATGCTCAGCAATACAAAATTTCAGACAGAAAAAAAAAATGCAGATTTTGCCGATTTCCACTAGAGTTTCATTGTATTTTAGAGACTCGCCTTAAAACTCTCAGGACACTTTCTTTAAGGTCTTTTCTTGTTTTTACTCCAAATCTTATGTCGATATATCGTGTCGTTTGACTTGTAGACATTTTCTCTATACTGCTGTTGATTTTTTTTAAGAAAGGAGGGGGGGTATAAGCATTTGTTAGAGTAGAGTTGAGTTGCAAATACCTCAACGACATTAAACTTAATTGTGACCTTTGGATCAATAGGGGGTCATTTATCAAGGTCAAGGTCATCCAAAAAAGAGAGAGATAAACTTGAGATTAACACTTAAAGCTAAATCTAGATAAAAGAAATGAATATTTCTTTATTACTTTTTGAGTAAGGGGTCAAGGTCAAATGTCAAGATCAAACATCAAACTCAAAGGTCAAGGTCATGTGGCATATATAAGCAATTTAAATACTTATCCAATGACCTTGACTTCTTGACCTTTGGTGTTGTTTTATTTCTTATAATTGGAAGTTTTCGTTGTTTTTATTTTTTTAATTTATTTTTGGTGGAGCTGACATATTTCAAAACTACTAATTAGATGCAATAAAGTAATGAAAAAAAATTGGAAAGAAAAAAGTTGGAATTTTCGATTTTTCAAATCACATCCTGTGACGACCGGAAGTGACGGCGGAGACATTTATCCCTATATCTGTTGTTCACTCTTCAAGGTTTATTATTCATATAAGTTAAGTGTCTTGATGTGTTATCATAACCAAGATCTGGCTTTGTTAACTACTTAGTTTGAGGACAGGAAATCATGATACCGGAAGTCAATTTTTAACAGATATTTGTACATGTAGTTACTCTAGACATTTGCAGTCTGAATAACATTTTCTAAAATCATATCAAATACTCTTTCTATAAAAGATATATATGGGATAGTATGATACGCAATTTATATAGTTTTTATCTCATAACCGGAAGTTGCCGTTTTTTGTTTCTGGTGGGACGGACATATATCAGAACAACCAATAAGATGCAATAAAGTGATGCTGAGAAGTACTCCATAAAGAAAAGTTGAAATTTCTGATTTCTATGATCACTTCCTGTGACGACCGGAAATGACGGCAAGCGATCTTAACCCTTAGGAGTTTCCTTACTTATCAAGATCTATTACTCGTTCAAGTTTGGCGTCTCCATCTCTTACCGTTTCCGAGATCTCTTTGTGATAACTTCTCATATTGAGGACAGAAAATCACGCGACCGGAAGTGAATTTTACAAAGATATTTGAGGTTAATGTAGACATAAGCAGTCTATATAACACATCTAAAAGTCACTACAAATACTTTATGTATAGAAAATATTTATGGGAAAGAAAAATGCACAAATTATGTAGTTTTTCTCTTATAACCGGAAGTTGTCGTTTTAGTTTCCGGTGGGAGTGATGTATTTCAAAAATACAAATAAGATGTCATATTGTGATGCAAAAAATGTTTCATGCAAGAAACGTTAAAAATTTTGATTTCTGGATCACTTCCTGTGACGACCGGATGTGACGGCGGACAATTTTATCCCAACTGAATTTGCCTACTTATCAAGATCTACCACTTATATAAGTTTGGTGCCTTAATCTCTTATCGTTTACGAGATCTAGCTATGATAACTTCTCATTTTGAGGACAGAAAATCACGCAACCGGAAGTGAATTTTACAAAGATATTTAACGTTACTGTAGACATCTGTAGTCTGAATAACATATCCAAAAATCATTTCAAATACATTACGTATAAAAAATATTTATGGGAGAGAAAAATACTGAAAATATGCAGTTTTCCTCTTATAACCGGAAGTTGTCGCTTTTGTTTCCGGTGGGACTGATATATTTCAAAACTACAAACAAGATGCTATAATGTGATGCAAAAAAGTTTCAAAAAAGAAAAAGTTGAAATTTTCGATTTTTTTGACCACTTCCTGTGACGACCGGAAGTAACGGAGGACGCACTTAAACATATTGCACAAATCTACTAGTCATGATCTATTATTCCTGAAAGTTTTATGTCTTAATTTGTTACCGTTCCTGAGAAATCTTCCGGACATGATCTCTTTTGTAAAAACGGAAATCGGACATATTTGACGAACGGAAGTGAATTTTGAAACACTGAAAACTACATTTCGAAGATATTTTTACTCTCTATCATCCCTGAAAATTTCACGAGAATCCATCCAGTCATCTCTGAGAAATCGTCAAAAAAAGAAAAGGGAAAATAAAATAATAATAATAATAATAAAAAGAAACAGTAGAATCACTATAAGGTCTTCCGTCTGAAACGGAAGACCTTAATAATAACTAGAAACGATCTCGTTGCGAGCAACGAGAGGTCTTCCGTACGATTCTGAAATAAAAAACGAAAAATCTAGCTGAAAAAGTCGTAAAAAATATCGGTCACACGGGGGATCGAACCCGGGTCGCCCGCGTGAAAATCCAACGCGCTAACCATTACGCTATCGGGAACACCGCTTCAAATTTTTAAATGCGAATTTCTCAAGATTGGCTTTTTTAATTCTAAAACAAATTACACATTTCGCATTCATTTAAGAGTCTCTATTAACCCTATAAAAATCACAGAAAAATAATGAAAAACAAAAAAGTTGAAAATTTTGATTTTTTTAATTCGCTTCCGGTAGAGACCGGAAGTACTGACGACACATGAAAAGGACATTCCGCAAATCTAGAAGTCATGCCCTATGTTCTCTAACAAGTCTCCAGTTCATATCATTAGTAGTTCTTTAGATCTCGAACTGACAAAATTTCATTTTAAAATCAGAAAAATGGCCATAACTTGGAACCGGAAGCTACATGTTCCAAAATTCTACAAAAATTATCAATGGCATATAAGAGCGCATTATCCCTGAAAGTTTGATGAAAAACCGATGAATAGTTCTCGAGATATCGCGTGCACAAAATTTGTCTAAAAAATAAGAATAATAATAATAACTAGATGTGAAACTCGTTGCGAGCAACGAGAGGTCTTCCGTCCGATTCCGGAAAGAAAACGTTAAATCGATCTGAAAAAGTAAACAAAAATTGCACATAAAAGGGGATTGAGTCGCCAACATGAAAATCCAGCAAAAAAATCCAACGCGCTAAATATTACGCTTTTGAGACCTCTGCTCTAAATTTTCTTGTATATACCTCGGTATAACAGTGCTTTTGTCTTAGAATTATGAAAGGCGAGTCACTATTCATAATTTCGCGCCAAACGCTACGAATTAATCTTAGCGCCTTTTCTTTGGAATGTTCTATCTTATAGGTGTGATAGCTTCAATGAAATAAAGAAATGTTCTTATAGCCTTAAATTCGAGAATAAGAAAGTATATTTAACACATTTAATTTTACAAATTCCATATCGTATGTAAGCAAGTACGACTAAAGCAGTGATACGGCTACGGATTTTTACCTTTTTTAATTTCCTGTTTATCCCCAAAGTGAACTCTCCCGATTAGTTAAATTTTCATGAAAAGGTTGTACTGTTTCGCCGAAAAACATGGCTTGCCTTTCGACGGTCAGGGAATTGGATACCATTTGTGCTCAATAACTTGAATCAGATCTTCGAGACAATAATTTTAATACAAACCCCATTAAGCGATCTTTTAAAAAATAGTTATCTTATTTGGTCTTTTCTATTAGTTTAATATGACACAAGTTTTATACTTACTGTATTCATTGATATTCTTTCTTGAAAAACTATTACTTATAACTATGATTTAAGATCTGTTTTTCCGTGTTGCAAATCAGAAGATACATGTATTAGGTATCGTATTTCATTTGCACATTTAGTCTTTTCGTTTTCTACTTTGAGAACCAGCCAAACCAATTATAGAAGACGTTTAAGAAGAACTTAGTTTGACACAGAATTGCAACGTAAATACGACGTGACAATCCAAGTATTCCTTTACATTTCATTTATCCTTATGTTACCTTCGTTCAAGCAAACGCTCGGCTGACTCCGTAAACCCCTATTGCGAAATGTCGGAGTTGACAGAGACAACCGCCATATTGGACCCGCTTCAGATTTTTAAATGCTAATATTTGGAGTTTGGATTTATCAATTTACAAACAAATCATATAGCAAGCATTATAAGAAGGGTTACTGTTAGCATTCCAAAAATAAATGAAAAATATTGGAAAACAAAAAAGTTCGAAAAATACCGTTTTTTAAATTTGCATCTCGTAACGACCGGAAGTATTGACGACACACAAAAAGGTGATTCTGCAAACCAGAAAGTCACGAGCTATTGTCTCCAATGAGTCTCCAGTTCATATCTTTAGCCATTCTCGAAAAAAGTGCGCGACAAAATCGCATTTTAAAATCAGAAAATTGTCCATAACTTGGCACCGGAAGCGAATTTTCCAAAACAAATTATAGACTGCACAACATCAAGTAATAACGCATTTTTTGTGAAAGTTTCGTTGAAAACCGCTGAATAGTTTTCGAGAAATCGCGTGCACAAAATTTTGTCAAAAAAAGAATAATAATAATAATAATAATAACTAGAAACGATCTCGTTGCGAGCAACGAGAGGTCTTCCGTCCAATTCTGAAATAAAAAGCGAAAAATCTAGCTGAAAAAGTCATAAAAAAAATTTCGGTCACACAGGGGATCGAACCCGGGTCGCCCGCGTGAAAATCCAACGCGCTAACCATTACGCCATCGGGAACGCCGCTTCAAATTTTTAAATGCGAATACCTCGAGATTGGCTTGATCAATTCAAAAATAAATTACATATTTCACATCCAATAAACTGTCTCTATTATCACCATAAAAAGCGAAGAAAAATAATGAAAAACAAATAAGGTTGAAAATTTTGATGTTTTTAATTCGCTTCCGGTAGCAACCGGAAGTACCGACGACACACGAAAGGGACATTCCGCATATCTAGAAGTCATGTCCTATGTTCTCCAATAAGTCTCCAGTTCATATCTTTACTAGTTCCTTAGATCTCGAACTGACAAAATTTCATTTTAAAATCAGGAAAATGGCCATAACTTGGCACCGGTAGCGACCTGTTCCAAAATTCTTCCAAATGTAACAATGGCATATAAGAGCGCATCATCCCTGAAAGTTTGATGAAAAACCAATGAATAGTTCTCTAGATATCGCGTGCACAAAATTTGTCTAAAAAATAATAATAATAATAATAATAATAATAATAATAAGAAACAGTAGAATCACTATAAGGTCTTCCGTGAAGACGGAAGACCTTAACTAGATGAGATCTCGTTGCGAGCAACGAGTAGGTCTTCCGTTGAATTTCTAGATAAGATGAGATGTGATTTTGAATGAGATTTTTGTTCAAAAAGAATGACATTGAGTTTTCCCTAGTTAAAGTTTCTCATTTTTATCACGATATTCTGAACATCTTTTGTTTGATAAGGCTTATGAAAATACTCCCCCTTTTCGAGACATAAAGCATAAAAATTATAGTATTTTGGTCCCTTGCGACCCCTAATTACGTAACATATGATAAAAATATATTATTATATATTGTTGCAAATCGTTAAGATGAATACTTTGGCCTCAGTAATGTATAACACAATATTGATCATTAGAGAGTTATAGATAAAAGACTTATGGCCCCTCTGAGCCCCTAATTTGAGGGGTCAGCCCCTTTTTCTTGATATTAAATGAAAGGTCTTGTGATTTTGAAGATTTTTTGTTCTACAATTATTCAGAGATTTCTTTTCGTTGTGGAGATATGTTAAGTGGAAATATTTAGGGGCCACTCCTATAAGTCCTTAATGGGGCCGTTTTACAAAAATTCAAAGTATGCATATTGTTTAGAACATTATTCTGACCATCTTTTGTTCAATATTGCTTATCAAAATATTCACCCTTTTTGAGATAAAAAGCGTCAAAGATGTGACATTCTGGCCCCTTTGACCCCTAATTACGTAATATATTATTAAAATATCATCATATTTTGTTGCAAATCGTTAAGATAAACACTTTTGCTTCAGTAATGTATAACAAAATATTGATCGTTAGAGAGTTATAGATAAAAGACTTTTGGCCCCTCTGAGCCCCTAATTTGAGGGGTCAGCCCCATTTTCTTGATATCAAATGAAAGGTCTTGTGATTTTGAAGATTTTTTGTTCAACACTTATTCAGAGATTTCTATTCGTTGTGGAGATATGCTCAATGAAAATATTTAGGGGCTACTCCTACAAGTCCTTAATGGGGCCGTTTTACAAAAATTCAAAGTATGCATATTGTTTAGAACATTATTCTGACCATCTTTTGTTCAATATTGCTTATCAAAATATTCCCCCTTTTTGAGATATAAAGCGTCAAAGATGTGATATTCTGGCCCCTTGTGACCCCTTATTACGCAAGATATGCTTAAAAGTTTATAATATATTGTTCCAATTGGTTTAAAATTTAAAAATATCGAAAAATCGAGCAGAAAAACTGATAAAATTTTTTGGTTACATGGGGGATCGAACCCGGGTCGCCCGCGTGACAATCCAACGCGCTAACCATTTAGCCATTGAGATCGCCGCTTCGCGTTTTCAAATGCATATATCTCGAGATTGGCTTTTTCGATTTTCAAACAAATTACATATTTCGCTTCTGCAAAAGGGTCTCTATTCAATTCTAAAACAAAAATATAAAAAAAGGAAAGTTGAAAATTTGCGTTTCTTAAATTCGCTTCCGGTATCGACCGGAAGTAATGACGACGCACGAAAAGGCGATTCTGCAACGCTATAAATCATGAACTATCATCTCCAATTAATCTTCAGTTCATATCTTAAGCAGTTTTCGCTACTTAATCAAGACAAAATTGCATTTTAAAATCAGGAAATTGTCCATATCTCACGACGGGAAGTGACGGCGTCAACGAAAAAAATTTCCAATAAGGTTCAGATCAGTACCTATCAGATGTGAAAGTTTCATGAGAATCGGCCCAGTAGTTTACGAGAAATCGCGTGCACAAAATCGGTAAGAAAAATAATAATAATAATAATAACTAGAGCAAAGCTCGTTGCAAAGCAACGAGTAGGTCTTCCGTCCTGTTTGACCGGAAGTAACTAAGAAATTGGTACTAACGCCCAAAAATGGTTTAAATACTCTTAACATATGTTAATTAATGCAAAAATAAGCCAGTTTTTGCTACTTCCGGTTTGACCGGAAATGATGACGACGGACAGAAAATTAATTTTTATGCTCCCAGAGACATATGTTACCCAAATACTTGTCAAGAACGGCAAAAATACGCGTTTTCCGACTACTTCCGGTTTGGCCGGAAATGATGTCGACGGATGTATTTTGACGACTCTAATAGATTTAGCTTGACATTTTGAACAACTTTGCTTCTTTGACGTATTACAAATTCTCAATACTTTTTGAGATATAAAGGAAAAACTTCTGGCCCTTCTAGGTCCCTTATTTTAGGGGCCAGCCCTTTTCTAGAGATACCATTTGAAAGATCTTGAAATTCTACACTTCTTTTGTTCTATATATTTTAACAAAATATTTCCTGGTAAAAAGATATCGTAGAAAAAGTGTTAAAAATTTTGAAATTCGCGATAGGTCTATTTTCTGGCCACAGCGCGCGCCGACGTGCAGCACTTCCGGTGAAAATGAAATACGTATGTCACATCTACATATATCGCTCTATCATTGCTGAAAAACTCAAGTTTCTATCCTAAGCCGTTTCTGAGAAAACTCGCGGACAAACTGACCCTCTGAAAATCACTAAATCGCGGAAATCTCAAAACCGGAAGTGACATCATCAAAACAAAAAATCAAATATCAGCTTTGTTTGATGTTCTATCAGTCCTGAAAGTTTCATGAAAATCGAACCAGCCGTTTCCGAGAACTCGCGTGCACAAAATCGGTAAGAAAAAAAAACAATAATAATAATAACTAGATGAGATCTCGTTGCGAGCAACGAGTAGGTCTTCCGTTGAATTTCTAGATAAGATGAGATGTGATTTTGACTGAGATTATTGTTTAAAGAGAATGACATTGAGTTTACCCTAGTTAAAGTTTCTCATTTTTATCACGATATTCTGAACATCTTTTGTTTGATAAGGCTTATGAAAATACTCCCGCTTTTCGAGATATAAAGCATAAAAAATACAGCATTTTGGTCCCTGGTGACCCCTAATTACGTAACATATGATAAAAATATTATCATATATTGTTGCAAATCGTTAAGATGAATACTTTTGCCTCAGTAATGTATAACAAAATATTGATCATAAGAGAGTTATAGACAAAAGAATTTTGGCCCTTCTGAGCCCCTAATTTGAGGGGTCAGCCCCTTTTTCTTGATATCAAATGAAAGGTCTTGTGATTTTAAAGATTTTTTGTTCAACACTTATTCAGAGATTTCTATTCGTTGTGGAGATATGCTAAATGAAAATATTTAGGGGCCACTCCTACAAGTCCTTAATGGGGCCGTTTTACAAAAATTCAAAGTATGCATATTGTTTAGAACATTATTCTGACCATCTTTTGTTCAATATTGCTTATCAAAATATGCCCCCTTTTCGAGATATAAAGCGTCAAAGATGTGACATTCTGGCCTCTTGTGACCCCTTATTACGCAAGATATGCTTAAAAATTTATAATATATTGTTCCAAATGGTTTAAATTTGATAAATATCGAAAAATCGAGCAGAAAAATTGATAAAATTTTTTGGTCATATGGGGGATCGAACCCGGGTCGCCCGCGTGACAATCCAACGCGCTAACCATTTAGCCATTGAGATCGCCGCTTCGCGTTTTCAAATGCTAATATCTCGAGATTGGCTTGTTCGATTTTCAAACAAATTACATATTTGGCTTCTGCAAAGAGATCTCTATTCAATTCTAAAACAAAAATATTAAAAAAGAAAAGTTGAAAAAATGCGTTTCTTAAATTCGCTTCCGGTATCGACCGGAAGTGCTGACGACGCACGAAAAGGCGATTCTGCAACGCTATAAGTCATGAACTATCATCTCCAATTAATCTTCAGTTCATATCTTAAGCAGTTTTCGCTACTAAATCAAGACAAAATTGCATTTTAAAATCAGGAAATTGTCCATATCTCACGACCGGAAGTGACGACGTCAACGAAAAAAATTTCCAATAAGGTTCAGATCAGTACCTATCATATGTGAAAGTTTCATGAGAATCGGCCCAGTAGTTTACGAGAAATCGCGTGCACAAAATCGGTAAGAAAAATAATAATAATAATAATAGGGAAAAAGAAACCGAAGAATAACAAGAAGGTCTTCCGTTGGAGACGGAAGACCTTAAAAATAGTGGAAAAGAAACCTAAGAATAACAAGAAGGTCTTCCGCTGAAGACGGAAGACCTTAATAATAATAATAGGGAAAAAGAAACCGAAGAATAACAAGAAGGTCTTCCGTTGGAGACGGAAGACCTTAATAATAAGAAACAGTAGAATCACTATAAGGTCTTCCGTGAAGACGGAAGACCTTAATAATAAGAAACAGAGTAAAAACAATATGTTCCCCAACTTCGTTTGGGGAACATAAATATAGATGGAAAATTGCAAAACATATATTTTTATTTCATGCTGACTGTGTGTCCCAATATGATGAATCAGCATCGATACATGTACTCGTTTTTTGAAGAGGCTTAATAATTTGCTAATTTTTTTTTACAGAGGTCAGTGGAAATTTTTTTCAACTATTAGATAGTTGAAGGCTGAACATAAAGACAGAAGGATACTTTAAGAGATAAAAATTGATTTCATGCAACATGTAGCTATGCTGTATAAAATTCTAAAGAAAACAAAATGTGTTTGTGAAACACTGAAGCCCCCGTATGCATATATGGCAGCTTGTGGCTTGGGTTGAAGTTTCTCAAAAACAAGTTAAACTTCAAGGTCAAAATAGTTGGTATCCAAAGTAAGGTGTTGTCACAATGCATAAACCTGAGAAATAATGGTTCAGCAGTTATGGCCAATGCTAAAGGTATTTTTTAAATTGGGCCAAAGTCAAAGGTCAAGGTTAAAAGGTCAAAATATTTATGTAGAAATTAAATTTCATTTCTTTTAAATACGGCAATAAGACTGAAGCAACAAAGAAACATATTTGAAATTACAATGGATAAGGCTAAGTATATTTCAATATTGATAGTTCATTTAACATGGATTATTTGAATGTCTGACTACCGGTGATGTGGTGGCATTACTGTAATTTTTTTCTCAAATTTATCAAATTCAGACTTAATATTTGTGCCCAGGGTTGTTCCGTCGTTTTTCAAGGGAATCGTCTTTTTCTAAAGTTCAGATTAATATGTTCTTGAAGGTCATTTCGCCTACCTCCTGCACTTATTCCCTCCATTATTCAATAAGACTATTTTAAGTACACCAAATTTGTAATTCTCTCGGATGAGACAAAATAGTAGTATGTGGAATACTTGTTATATTGCAATTTTGTATGATTAAATAAGATATGTCTTTTGACGTGGAAAAAATGCTTTGGGATGATACCTGGTTGTATATTTAATAAACACATTGGATAATGAATTGCTTTTAAGGTGTTCAAAATGCATGTACTGTAAATAACACACTATATTCAAAACATTTTACATAACGATTTATTGTACGTATTCAAATGATGATTTACTATCCACATTTCATGCTGCTTCTGTCGGCATTATTATTATCTGCAAACAATATAATTGTTTAAAAAAAATAATCCTGTTTTTTTAAAATAGTAATTAACCTCGATGATTTGGCCAGAAATGTTTTTATCGGATGCAGCAGATGTGATCAGTTTTGTCAGAGGTGTTTGGTAAAATGATAACTATTTTCATGCACATGAAACAGTGACACCCTTTTAAACAGCTGAATTTTCGTCCAAAAATATTTGTTAAGCGTACTTATTATAACACCCCCCCCTTTCTTGAAAAGCAGGGGACTCGGGTATAAATCGATGGAGGTGTTCATGCGTTTGTACGTCGGTCCGTCTGTCTGTTACGCTTTGGAATACCCATCTCTTATCCGCAACTCCTCTTATACCAATAAATGAAATTACACGAGACTTTCACAGAATCCTAATACATATTACCATTGAGCACCTCCTGTTTTACTTTTTGATCCGACACTTATTCAGGTGTCCCATAGCAAAACATGGATTTCGCCATTATACCTCTGTACTCATATTGGGCGGGTTAATCATTTTGTGAGCTCAATACTCGCAGTATCTCTAGTTTTTTCTGACATAAACATATTTAAAAATTGAATTTCATTTTCAAAGAGCAACAAGAAAAATTGAGACAACACACAGATTTTAAATTGTAAAGGAGGTGGCGATGGATATTTTAATAATAATAGTTTATTAGACGTGAATTGTTTGAATGTTTGCATAACTACCGGTAATGTTTTGGCATTACTGTAAATCTTTCTCAAATTAGCAAATTTATTTTCTATGCCCAAGGTAGTTCCTTGGTTATTTCAAGGAAGTCTTTCTCTTAACCTTGGAATAAATGTGGAGATCATCTCGCCTACTTCCTGCACTTATTCTTCTCACTATTCAAACAGACTATTATAAGTAAACCACATTTGTAATTTTCTCTGACGAGGTAATATAATATAATATTCAGACTCCTTGCTATATTACATTTTTGAAAAATATATATATATATGAGTTAATAAAACAGGTCCTTTGTCATGAAAAAATTGCGTAGAAATAATACCAGGGTGTATATATTCAATAAACATGTGGGATAATGAATTGCTTGTGTGCTTATGAGTTTTCATAATTCATGTTCTAATATAAGTACAACTCAAAACATTTTACGTAACGTTATTTTTTACGTCATTCAAGTGATCAAGAGACAAAAATTCAGTATGTGAACTATTACGAAAGGTCCGGGTCCTTATCAGCAAACAATTACTCAATTAAGTTTTATCTAAATATTAGTTTCTATATCTTTTATGATTTGGCGAGATATTTTTTATTAGATGCAGCAGATAACGTGATCTGTTCCACCAGAGGCTGTCGGCAATATAATAACCCTTTCATTCACATGAAACAGCAACATGCATGATATTAGCTGCGCCTTTAAATATAAGAACATTTAGAGTTCTAGTTATTTTCCTTAAATTTCTTATTTACTTTTCTGACATTTTTACAACTATGGAGATACACATGTAGAGTTATACGGTAAATACAATTTTATTTAATCTTTTTTTTTAATTAAGAGAAATGAATCCAACCCGTTACTTTATGTCATACAGATACTTTTCGCCAAGGCTACATTTTTGTCACGATACTAGATAAAAAGGTTACACTGATGCATGACATCAGATCGGCCAGAATAAAAAATAAACATTTTGAGAGAGGGTACTTTACATTAATTTTTTGTACCAGACCGTCTAAAATCCAAACAAGAGAACCACAGACCACAATGCTCACCTGAGTAACTCCCACCCTTTTTTCTTCATTCGATTTTTTTATGCCTTTGTAGTAACTGAATGCACATTGCATATAAATCCTAAGGGGTCATGATTTGAACAGATATGAAGATTCACTATCTGAGAATACTTCCTTAAAGTATGACGAATTATGACATTGATGTACCTAGGAAAAAGGTTTTTTAAATAATATATTATATTTTATTTGCATTTATAATGTAAAACATTGATTGTTCATTGTGGTCACATAATACCCACAAGGTAATATTTTGAACAAACTTTTATAACCATTATCTGTGGATGTTTCCATATAATAAAATATTCAAACAACTGTTCAGGGCTTTGCAGTTTTTGAAAAAAATATTTACATATTTTTTATGTAATTTGTGTAAAATTTTGATTGCCCATACACTATGGTCTCATTCTTCTCCGGGGGAAAGGGTGTGAACAAATATAAATTATCTCTACCTCTGAATGTTTTCATATAATGGAAATATGGCTGATTATGACTTTGCAGCAAAGTCTGCCGGTCTTGAAAAGAAAATTTAAGAGTAATTCTCTTATACATGTATTCGGTATTATGATTCTATCGTATATAAGAAAGCTTTCACTTAGCTATAGGTTTCATTTCTTCTGGCCCAGTGGTTTTCAAAGAGAGTAGCATTTTTAAATGATCCCATCTTATTCTTTTTATCTTTAAATTATTAATCATATATTATACATAGGGAGTGACCCTTCATTCGAACAAACATATTCCTTTTACCCGCGGATATTCTGGGCTATGTTTAGTTGAAAATGGCCCAAGGATAATGGGAAAGAAGATAAAAAACTGTTAAAAAAAAATTATTACTTGAAATATTTAGAGATTACGAAGAGTATTCAAGCTCAAACACAAGTCCATTCCAACAGAATCATGATCAGGACTTCTAAAACATCAGAGCTGGGATCAGGTGCCATAGAGGAAAAAGCGTCCAATGCCGACCGGAGTTCTCCTTGTCATAGTTCGGGGAATAAAAAATCCGTCGTCAATTCAGTGTGTAAATAATGGACTGACAATTAGTAGGAAAAACGTCAGGCAGCATTTGATTCAATGATGAATTGTATTTGCTGACAAGGTTCATGTATCGACTAAAAAACTTACCAAATGGTGACTTTAAACAAGACTGCTGATATTTTTGTTTCAGCAACTTGTTTGTCAAACATTTATCTTGTTTTAAAAATTGTTTATACATAGAGCATGTTACTGTGTATTGAATCAACTGAAAAATATAAACCTCGTTTGCAAAGTGATACATTAGTTGATGATTGAAAAGTTAAAGTCATCACATTTATCATAAAGCTTTGTTGTGAGAATGCCATTTACGTCTTTTTCTAGTAAAATATCCAAGTATGAAACAGATGAGTCAGACTTTGTAGCATCTTCGAATTCAAAATTATGTTAATTAATAATACGTCTTTTATATATCTAAATGTCGAGTTGATGGTCACTGCAAGTGTTTTCTCTTTCTCATGTTTAAGATTTTGAATAATTTTGGCCCAAATATGGAAACAAAAGTAAGTCTACTAGTAACGGGGTGCATGGAAATTCCAATAGATTGTTGGAAGACCTGGTCTACAAAACCACATAAATATTATCAATGAAATACTCAAGCATATCTGAAATATTAACTTTAGAATACTTGTTTATATAATCAAAATGTTTTAACAAAAATTAATTTGGATATGAAAAGTGACGAGATACGTTATTTTACGAGTTCCATTTTTATTAAAAAGGTAGCTGTCATTTTTTCAATGATGGCCCAAAAACCTATACTTTAATTTATAGTGGAGAATGGTTGTTTTATGCTATTGTTTTTGGTAAGTTTTTGTTATTTCAAATTTTCCAAAAGTTCCTTGGAATTTTTAAGTATCCGCAAGTGATTTACACCGCTTCTAAAATATATTGTTGCACAGTACTCCAGAAGTTTCTCTCAATGCTATTAATATTTAAGTGAGGAGTAAAGAAAAAGGCTTGGTATAACATTTACTGGAACCCGCTATGCATCTTTATTGTAAGGATTTTTAAGAAATTTAATATAGACACGGTAATAAAAATTAATTTTGGCTGCTTGATCATAACCACAACAGACAACGGACAAATTGTTAAGCCTTTAGCGCAGAAGAGCTTGAAATACATGTAAGCGTAAATACTTCTTTCTAATTAGAAAATAAACATACACACCTTCCACACCCACCTACACACATTACAAGATAAAATAGCACGTACTTTCAGTGATTCAGTAAATGAAACTGATTCATCGGTATAAAAATCTGAAATCTGTGACAAAAAAACAAATAACATCAAAATGCATGTACATGCATGTTTATTTATTTACATGTCTGCAGATTAAAAAAAGAAAATTTCTCATATGCTGACACCAGCTGAGATCTTTTTTTCTCGTGTGTGTGTTTTTTTCTGTATACATATGTACATGTAGTATACGGTACCGTAATGGTAAAAACAATAAATGGGAAGTGAAGATTTTTTCATTATCAATCGTAGTTACATGTATTCAAGAAATGAAGATTCATGAGGTTATGAACTCATGCGCTTCACGCCGGCATATTTCATGAAGCGCATTTATTTAGCGCTTCATGATGAATATGCCGGTGTAACGACGAAAAATGACCCCCGTAGAATATAGACCAGGGGGTCATTTTTCTACGTAGTAAAATGACCCAGGGTCAGTATTTTACGACAAGTATGGTCATTTTTCGACCGTAAAAAAACATTCCAGACCAGTAATTCTACGACTTCACACACGTTGAAAAATGACCCCCCATAGAAATTTGACCCCCTCCTTTTTTATATAATAAAACCTTATATCTGTGTTTCCTGAATAGTTTTTACTTTCAAATGTAAGAAGGAATGTATACAGTATACTTTAGTCCTTCCCAACATATCTTAACAGTAACAGCATAATCAATGTATCCAAGATGGATTTTTATTTTGTTTGAAGCATCCAAATTAGTAAAATTTAATATTAATTTATTGAGGAGTATAAATGTATGCTTATATTTTGGGTACGTTTTTTTTTCTCATTCAAAGTTTTTGATCCAAAAATGGCATGATATGTTTCTTATAACCATAAACTTGTAGGAAGACCCCAGGATTTAGCACTTTTAACCATTTGAATTCATTTTTGAAAATTTTTACAAATCCAAAAACATTGCAAAGAAGCAAGAAAAGTAATGTGATTTAACTATATAAATTCAATTCCCTTAGCTCTTACATTTAAACTTATATATTATGCATACTGCTTTAAACAAGAGGCCCAGGGGCCACATCGCTCACCTTAGCAATTTGCTAGGAAAAGCACAAACTGAAAGTTTACTGAGTGGGGGGGGGGCTTGAATTTTAACCTCCCAGGGGGTCATGGTTTGAACAAACTAGAACCTACACTACCTGAGGATGATTCCATATAAATATCACTAAGCATGGATTTGAAGTATTTGAAAAGAGGATTTTAAATCTTCAGTTTCATCTTTCCTGTCTCAATGGTTCTTGAGAAGAAGATTTTAAAGATTTTTCCTACATATTCCTATGTAAAACTTTGATCGGCCATTTTGGCCTCACCCTACCCCCGGGGGTCATAAATTGAACAAACTTGAATCTACACTACATGAGGATGATTTCACTGACTTTCATCTTTCCTAGCCTAGTGGTTCTTGAGAAGAAGATTTTTCCTATATATTCCTATGTAAAAATTTGATCGGCCATTTTGGCCCCACCCTAGCCCCAGGGGTCATGATTTGAACAAACTTGAATCTACTACCTGAGGATAATTCCACATGAGTTTCATCTTTCCTGGCCCAGTGGTTCTTGAGAAGAAGATTTTTTAAAAATGCCATTAATTTTTTTCTAATTCATAATTATCTCCCCTTGGAAAAGGGCGTGGCCCCTCATTTGAACAAACTTGAATCCCCTTTACCCAAGGATACTTTGTAGCAAGTTTGGTTGAAATTGGTCTAGTGGTTCTTGAGAAGAAGATGAAGATGTGAAAAGTTTACAACGACAACGACGACAACAGACAACGGACAAATTTTGATCAGAAAAGCTCACTTGAGCCTTTGGCTCAGGTGAGCTAAAAACACAGCCTTGTCCTACTTTTTTCCTACATGTATGTACAGGAAATACCACACATATTGAGAACGTTCTTATAATGATATAAAAAAAACCGGCAAACATTTTCATCTTGATAATATAAATTCAATTCCCTTAGCTCTTACGTTTAAACTTCAATATATATTATGCATACTGCTTTAAAAAACACAGCTGTGTCCTACTTTTTTCCTACATGTATGTACAGGAAATACCATACATATCGAGAACGTTCTTATAATGATCTGATGATATTAAAAAAACCAAACCGGCAAAAATTTTCATCTGAGTGAATAACAGTTTAGCCTTCATACATTCTATAAATTCATCCAAATAACTAATTCTTTTTTCAACACTTTTTAGCCCATGGACACCTGTCAAATGGCTGTAACCTCCCCCTTTTTGAGATTTTCATAGACACTAAATTTGCAAATATACATGAACTCTTAGTCTATCATGCCATTAATATCATTTTTCATGTCTGTTAATTTGTTAAGTTTTTACGGTTAATAAAAATTCAAAAAAAAAAATCTTTGTTTCGAAGGAGTTTTTTAACAGCAATACAAAATTACCCATGAAACAGATGAAAAAGGCAGAGCTGACAGACCAGTGAGATTGTTAACCTCTTAAATTAAACGTTTACTCCCATTCACAAGATTTCGCTAGAGCTTGATCGGATTGTCCCGGTCGTACGAAAGCAAAAGAAAGTTAAGACATGCAAATGTCTTGGTTAAACATCAAAAGTTTCGTTTTTATTCGCGAAAGTTTCTCGTTATATCGCGAAAGTTACGCGTTATAACGCGAAAGGTACGCGTTATATCGCGAATGTTTAGCTTTGTAACGCGAAATAAATATTTTTTCAACCTACGAAAATGAGCTCAATGGGCTTTCGTACGGTCGCGACTGTCCTATGTCGATAAAAAAAAACGTAGCAACTGTATCTTCCCCAGGCGTTTAGCACTTTGAAGTGAAATTTGCGTTCCTTTGAATAAGGCCTTAAAACATAGGTCAGGTGTCAGGCCAGGCATTGGCACTATATAGATTTCACTGCTCGATGGGCCTGAGTTCCGAGTAGAACCATTCACAGTACACTGTATATGGGGACGTCTCTTTAACAGATTAAAAATTCTCGAACAGGAAGTAAACCAACATACAATCAATCAGCACTTTGATGAAATTCTGGCAGCTGTTACACAGTTCCATTGAATATATTTATGAATCAAAGAAAAACTTTCAGCGACAATAATACCGTCGAACCAAACTTGTTGTACAAACTACTTAGTTTCTTTGCATATCCAACAATAAAAAAGCCACTGGATTTGAAATATTACGTCTGTAAACTCCTAAAATCTTCACATTAAACTGCACATATAGAGAGGGAAAAGCAAAACTACAATGTCCTTATTTCATTTTTTTTTTGTATGTCGAACACTTTTCTTTTTAATGAAATATTTTTTATGCAACAACCCTCATTTGTTCAAGTTTTGTTGACACTATCTAACGACAGAAACATTGGTAATGGTTTTGACCGAACCATTTTTTGTGTTCTGGTATTATGTATCATAGAGCAGAGGCAATGTAATTTAGTACTTACTTTTTACAAATTAAACCGTCCCGATCCTTTTAAGGAGAAGTTTGAAACTTCATTCATACATGTATAAAAATCAAATATTTTTATAGGATCTATTTTTTCTTCGCGAGTGCCCCTTTTCGTGTCATTTTTAAGTAGTGTTAAAAAACGTCGCTACACCGGCGTGAAGCGTTGTAGTTCATATACCTCATGAATCTTCAAAAATTAGATTCATTTCTTATATTTACATTATTTTTCTAATGAGTTGCCATAAATTTACGCTATTCAACTGTCATTTTTAAAGCAAAACAGTTTGCACTATATTTTTTGACGTCAAGTGCGGTATTATGACGTAACAATGGACATATTTTCGCTTAATCGTGGTAGTTCATGAGAAAATGAACTGTATTCTATTTTGTAAGGAAACATAAGGGAAATCTGTTGGAAATGTAAATATTGATATTCAGTGTAAATGAACACCGTTTATGAAATCCATGTTTATGAAACAGGGTTAATTTTTAAAAATTAAAGTATGTCAAACAATGTACATTTTGGTGTTCATAAAGTATTGAAAATGCATATAGTTCTTACTGTGTATTCTAACGCGCGGTGACAAGGTTTCGCATGTGTTGTAGAGATTTGAACGTCATGGATTTCTAATGGATTTCATAAAGAAAATTACACTGAATGTAAATATATTGTTTTGTTTTGAATCATTGTTCTTATACCTGACATCATTTAATTGCCCTATTACATTTTGCGTTGACATCGACACAAAATGTAAGTCCCAAAAGTTTGGTGTATTTTGGGTTATTACAATTTGAATTGATCTCGACGCAAAATGTATTCATCTCAGTTCATTACATTATACGTCGTTTAAACAAATATTATTCAAAACAATTTTACTTATTCCACCAACATTTCAATTTTTAAATGAATACATGTATTCATCACTTTTGCACTGATCCCTTTTTTCCAGTTTAAAAGGAGAACATGTATTTTTATAATAGACTTCGAATTTTAAGGCAAAAATCAAAATATAAAGTAATAATTAAATAATAATATAGTCCCTTGCGACTTAATGCCACCGTAATCGAAGATTATAGACTTTTTACGTCTGTCCATCTTTTATGTGTTTGCCCGCAAAAACATTAACCTTTTCCCATTTTTATTAGTTTGAGTTATGGCTTTCATATTTCAAATGTGCATTTCTTGTGATAAGACATTTTAGGGCACCAAAATATATGACTTCTTGACTTTGACCTTAAAATTTAACCCTCTTTTGCCAAAACTTGTATACCAAACTTTAAGATTAGACGTCACTTCTGAATAGTTGTTGCTAAGACTTTCATTCTTAACAAACGTATTCATTGTGACAAGTACTTTCGTTGTAAATAAATATTTTTGATCTTTTGAACTAACCTCAGAGTTTGATCACTTTTAAAAAATTAACCTTGGCCTCAACTTTTAAAGAGCTAGTACTATAGGGCTTTCACATTTTACAGGTGTATAACTCACTTTTGAAAAATTAACCTTGGCCTCAACTTTTAAAGAGCTAGTACTATAGGGCTTTCACATTTTACAGTTGTATAATTTGTGACAAGACCTTCCTTTGGATACCAACAAATTTGATATTTTTTTACCTTTACGCTTGATCTACTTTTAAAAGCTTTTATCTTGGTAATCTTGGTCATAATTTTTGAACAGTTGGTGCTAGGGTTTTTATATTTCTCAAATGTATTTCATTCTCTGATTACCATGAACTTGACATTGACAATTGAGTTTAATCCACTTTTTAATTAACTTAGACTTTGGCAAAATCTTTTGATCATTTTTGTTCTTGGGCTTTCTGAAATAGTTTCCAAAAAAAAGTTTTAAATTTTGAAAAATAAAATGTAAAAGAATGAATAGGAAATTGACATACTTCTTCTTGGACCGGAAACACAGAATACAATTTCATGACATATATTTTTATGATTTATTATTTCAATGTAAATTGCTGTTTTATATGGTCTTTTTTTATTCACTCGAAGTTTAATATTACGCTCAAAGCAAGGGTTTAAAGTTTTTCTTTAGTATTTTTCAATTTAAAAATTTTCCCGATCTTAGTCATGTAACACATTAATTTGTAGCCTTAAAACGTTTATCATAACAGATAAATATTCTCATCCATTGTTTTAACAGGTGTGTAGCACCTGTTTATATTATCAAATTATCTACATATATGTATTATGTTAAACTTTTAGCCAAAAAAAAAAATACTAATGTATGAAAATTTAAGAAAAAATAACTTTTTTCATCGGGATCATATACAACACTAGACCTGTACATTAATAAGTACAATACATGTATAATGACACTCTCGAATTAGAGATCGTCTTTCTAGCTTCGATCGAAAATAATTTCTGCAAAATTCAAAAGCTTTCAAAGCAGAATTAAATAATTTGCTACGTTTTGAGATCTTTGACCAAGAGAAATACAACTAGGAAAATGCATTTTCCGCCAGAAAAAAAATGCAAAAAAGTGTTTGCAGTTGTACCAGGTGTAGAGACATCTTCACTGCATGAAGCGGCATTAATCGACAGAGAGCAAAAGTCTCTCGGCTTTTGTCACAGAGAAAGAGTTATTTTGAATATATATTAAAATTGTTGCGTTTTACATAAAAAATCCTTTTGGTGGTAAAACATCACAATGATTACTGCTTTCAAAAACGTCTCAACAGCCTTTTTAAACCAAGGGCAATGGACTTCGCGTTTCAAAATATGTCTGGTGATTGCGTGTCTATAGTCTATTGGGGCTTCGTTAGTCATTTTGGAACTTGTCTTTTACAAAAGCCATTAATGAACATACTTCTACATCATCAGTAAAGGACATCTATAAGCGATTAATTCCGAAACACATCTTCAAATGAGATGACAAATTTTCTAACTAAATGAAAAAGAGCATCTCAACTGCAGACTGATTCCGTTGGGAAAAATAATGAAAGGAAAAATTACGAAATGCAAATTTCTGAAATCCCTCTTTCGAGTCTATTTCAGCCTTTTCATGTTAGTGTAATCAAAAAGTATGTAATTTACGTAACAAAAATGAAAGATTACTTCAGTTCATTTACATACTAGTATACACCAAAATAATAGAAATACCGCAGGGTTTCCTCGATGTTTATCCTATTTCCTTGACAGGTATTATTTCCATGTTCGCTGATTTTTGCTAAATATTGTCTGTCAGAATCATGTTAGGATAAAAATGTAGAAAGACAACTAACCTAGATTTTAGAAGAGAATAAACTGTATGTCAAACAAGCCAAACAATTGGAGCTTATCGAAATTTTTTTTTCCTGATTCGTTCAACTCTAGCCCATTTTCGCTGTTTTGAAATTAATCCTTTTTTCGTATTATTTTTCTAAAAAAAGAGAATAAAATCTATGATTTTACATTCTTTCTCATAAAACTGCAAATTTTTACAGCCCCATCAGGCATCGGTGTTTTATAAGGGTCAAAATAAATCAGTTTAAGGTGCTACAGTGTATTGCTGTTTGGTTCTATTCTATGTTCTTTTGCTTCAAAAAATGACACAATAGGCCTGAATAGTTAAAATCTAATTGGGCGCGGAATGGAACTTGTTCAAATACAAGCAAATTTTAATATTATGCCATTTCCAGGAGTATATCAAATTGAATAAGGATCACCCCCCCCCCTACTTTTTTTCCCAACATTACCTTTACTATTGAAAATGTCCATTGAAAGGTTGCCCCCCTTCTTATCACAGTAAAGTGATATCAAGGAAATGTAGTATTGTATGCAAAAAAATTGGAAGTGAAAGGAAATTGGCCTTGAAATTTTTTTCTTGCTAGTCAACTTTTACAGGTAAGTAAAAAATATTTCTCTGGCTGGCACCCCTCCCCCACTTTCAAAAACGATGCTACTTGCCTGCAGTTATTCATCTGAATGGTATTACTTTTTTCATTTCAAATTTGAAAATATGATTTTTTGTTTTCATTTAAGAGAAAACATTCTTTCACAAAAACGTCACATCATTGAACATTGTATCCCAGGGTTTAGATTCTAAACTTTTAAAGAATACTTTGACTAATAATAAGGGTTGAACTGAATTGCGTTTTAATAATAATTATTATCAGTATAATCACGGAAATTTCTCCTATATTAATGCTATAAAAAAAGAAGAGGAAATGGATTTTTTCACATCTTTTATTTTTCCTAAGCAAGTTTTTAACAATAGCACTTCAAAAAACACAAATATGGCACAACATTGAACAAGAGGCCCATGGACCTTAAAGGTCACCTGAATAACAAGCAGGGCTTGTACATGACACAAATCCTGTTATTCTCCCTATATACTGCCTGGGGGAATATTACTTGTCATCAGTTTGAAGGATAATTTGAATTAAGGTAATAAAATGATAAATTAACTTCCTTCTTATTTTTTAAATCCTTAGAAAGGAAATTTTGGTACTCTCTCAATACAAAATGAAACTCTTCCTAAAATCAGTTATGCTTGGAGAAGTTAACTTGAAATCAGCAAAGTAATTCTGCTAGGACAAGCCAAAATTTGTTTGAGAATTGCATGTGATGCTTAACGTAACAAAAGGTCAAACAAAAACAGACAACAAAGGTCACCTATGTGACTACCATGAATAATAACTAGATGTATATTTAGATGTGTACAAAGGTATATATCAAAATCAAATACTGAACAAAGATCTCTGTAAAACATCCTTAAACCCTGCTACACAATAATCCACTCTTTTATTCTGTGAATCACTAAAAACAATCAAAATGGGAGTATAAAGATATACATAATCAAACAAAAAAAAATGGGAAAAAACGAAATTGCTGCAAAAAATCCTTAACTCCTATATTAAAATATATTCTATTTTTTCTGAGAATCACTCTAAACAATCATAAAGGTGAGAATGGAAGTAGGAGATTCTACTGCATAACTGTAGGTGATGAATGAAGAATGCAATGATGCTATGACCATGACAGTGCATGTTACATCTATATGATGGAGGGTCTGACTTTCCATTTGAAAATGTTGGAAAATCACATCAAAACATGCATGGATTATGAATTTTGCTTTTCTTCTTCAATCCAACTATTAAAGATGCTTGTTAATTTAATCACTTTACAAAATCATAAAGGTGAAAATGGAAGTAGGAAATTCTATTGCATAACTGTAGGTGATGAATGAAGAATGCAATGATGCTATGGCCATGGCATTGTGAGATAATATGGCAGAGGGATAGATTTTTTTTCCTATTTGATAAAGTAGCAACTAACATATTTTAAAAAACTCATCACAACATGCATGAATTTTGACATTCTTTTTTCAATCCAACTTTTTATAGGAGGGAGAATTCAATTCCATCTAGAGCTAAAATGTTTGCTCTGGACCTAAGTGAATATATTTTGGCATGTAATGTTTGCAACTCAATCATTTAAAGAATCTGAAAAAATACAGAAATTATGTATTATACAAAACATGTTTTATGATAAATATGCATTTTTATCCAGCATTTTTTTTAAAGTCTTGTCATTTAGCTACATATATTAACTGGCCAATTTGTTGTTTTTGAGTTAAACAACTTAACTTTTTTTTTTTCAAAACAGTTTCATATTATCCAGTTGTTATTCACGTCGAGCTATTGAGGATGACAATGAGACATGGGCCAATATCACTGAAAGAAACCATTTTCAAAGTTGATATCATAAAAAACAACTATCCTGATAAGAATATAAGTTTGAGGGGAACTACAATCAAACTTCATTATCTAGAACTCAGTGAGACCAAGAAAAATCTTTGAGACATCAGAGTATTTGAGATATCCAGGTTAAAATGCATAAAGAAAAAGAGGTTGGGACTTTCAAATCAATTTGATAAATCCATGCCATTTGAGATATCAGTTTTGAGATACTGATTTTCACCATAGTTTAGTGAGTTTTCATATGGATCAGGTTCCTCATCATGTCGTAGCTGTTCCCGTCCGGCTGAACACTGATCACCTGTCCATCGTTTGACGTTACTTTAAGGTAGCCATACTCGTCCACCCCCTGAACGGTAAAGACTTTGTCCCCCTCTGTTTCTAGCTGCACCTTATGGCCACTACAAGAAAACATAACAGACTTTAACAGTATGGCAACAAATTGTAGATTTCTTAACGTTTTCTAAACTTAGGACCACAAAGTACTTTTTTTAATTTTGGTGGTGCTTATATTTTAACACAAAAAAGGCATATTGAAAGATTTTCATGCAAAACATGTGTATCAAGACTAATGCATTACCAGAGGCCCTGATATTAATGTTATAACCTTGAATCACAATGAAGACATACTGAGTACTTAAGTTAAGACATGCACAGTAGTTTTTAATTTTAGTTTCTTTTTTCCTGTTTATTTTTAGAGTCCTGGTAATCAAAAGACCTCTGTGTGATTTTTTTAACTTGGTATGCCATAAGCTCCTCTGAATCAAGTTTGGAGGAGACAACAGCTAAAACTATATTTTAAAATTTGTAAAATGATAAGCAATGAACATGTATGTCATTATAGCAACAAAATATTTTTAAAAAAATTGAATAGGTAGTAAGGTGCATTGTATAATGAAACTGACATTGAACAGATCTGAGAAAAAGGGGGGCTCAAGGGGGGGGGGGGGGGTAAAACTTTTACACAGACATAAACAGACTTTCACAAACTTTGTGCCAGTAGATTTATAGCTGAAATCAAATACACTGAATATAAAATTTCCCAAGGGATTTATGCAAAAGTTCATTTGTCACAAAAACGTACATGTATTGTACTTTGCTGGCATTTTATTTCATATTATAGGTTTTTGATGAAAGATACTGCATCTTCACACTAAAATATTATACAACAAATCTGATTCACATATTTTCACAGTTCACATCTTATGCAACTCTTCACACAAAAATATTATACAACAAATCTGATTCACATATTTTCACAGTTCACACCTTATGCAATTTTGTACATTAACTGCAAGCACCTTAAGGTGTTATATCCCTCTGAAAAGGGATACAACTTTCCATGAAATTTATTCCTAACAATGCAATGAATTGTCTTACCAGAGTTTAATAATGAGAATAATCATTAAATCAACTCATTCCAGACCTTTCAACTATTTCTACTACCAATATCTTTTTTTTAAAATATTCTATATTAGTTTAACTAAAAACACTTACACCAAGCTAAAATTGAGATACATGTATTTCTAACTCTTACCATATTAGATAATTCTTTTCATTGTTACAGAAATTTTATGTGCAGAATTTTTATAACCAATTTAATATTTTTTTCACTAAAAAGATATTTTGAATAAAGTCAATGGTATGATTTGCTAAGCCCTATCCAGTATATATGATAAATTTCAATTTGGCATCCATACACATGATAAATCAACATCTGTTAATATGATTCAGGTAAATTATTGTTTTTGGTTTAGGAGAAAAATTTATATTGATATATTATCCTGGTGTATTGAATTTTCGACCTATTTAGATGTAATTTATTAATTAATTGCAAACTTTAAAGAAGCTGAAAAACTATAGGCTTAAAATGTTAGCATATGCGTCTATGAATAAAATTATACAACCCAAATTGCAGTTTTGTGTTAATTTTATTTATATGCAATATTATGGAGAGGGTGAATTTTTACCTATCAAAATATTAGCGTCTTGTGTTTTCGACCTAAACATAGTATCAATGACCAAACAGTATTGGCTTTAAATATCCGTTGGATATTCCAAACAATAAAAATATAATTGTCTGTCTTTCAAAAAAACCATTGAACAAGTTCGATATTTCAGTTGCAAATACATCTATTCGTTGGTTGAACCCATTTGTCAGGAGCTATGCATTTCCAAATGAAATCAATGAAATTACGTTGCATTTTTCAATAAAAATCAGTAAGAAAGTGCCCATTTCTAAGTGAGAAAAAAATTCTTTGATCCACCCATTCATTTCAATATTTATGCGTCTCTTTGACAGAGATCTTAATTTTCTTTTGGGAAAATGTCATCAAAAAATCTTTGTAATTAACCGATTACGGCTTTGATTAATCAACAGATAAAATGTGCATTAGTAAAAAGACTATAATTTCTGACATCGGACTAAAACCACGGAGGGAATTCCGTTGAATGAATTATTTTGGGTATTTTCACTACAGTTGTGCTTGAAAGGTATTTTTCCAAGAGTATCAACCGAAAATAATGTTCTACCGCACGGTATCTGCACGGGAAACAGATTGAGAAAAATAGGTCGAAAATACAATACGGTCGAAAATAGGATACGAGACGATATATATACCGGTATCTTTAGAACCCATTTTTTGCAATAAAACATCAAATTTATATATGACTAAAAATGGGCATTTTTATGCGCCCGGATCGATATATCCAGGGCGTATATTGTTTTTGTCCTATCTGTTTGTCTATTTGTCTATTTATCTGTTTGTCTGTTTGTCTGTTGTCAACTATAACCTTCACCATAACTTTTGAACCATAGGAGATAGGGACTTCTTATTTGGTAAGCATACTCCACTAATAAAGTTCTTTCAAATGACATCAAGGTCAATGACCTTGTGACCTTGACTGTGACCTAAATGCTAAAAATATTTTTTTCGACTTTTTGCCATAACTTTTGAACCATAGGAGATAGGGACTTCTTATTTGGTATGCATACTCCACTAATAAAGTTCTTTCAAATGACACCAAAGTCAATGACCTTGTGACCTTGACCTTGACCTATGTGCTAAAAATAGCTTTTTCGAACTTTGTTGCCGCCGGGCGCATAGTGTTTCACAAACACATCTTGTTCTTCATGTCTTTCCTATGCTAAACTTAACATCCAGTTTTGAAATACCAGAAATTATTAATATGGTACCTAATTCATGGGAGAATAAATTTTTAAACCTTTTTTAATGTTACATATTTTTTTTAAGTTTTTCACTTTATTTCTCAAACTCTCATTTCAGACCTCTAAACTACAAGAATGGTAAAGAGTATATAACTATAGTTACCCATGCAGCCATCTTTGATAATACTTTTTGCAGAATTCCGTCCGTCCATTCCTCTGAAATTCGTTAACGATTTCCTCTATGATGTTAATGGTTCGTGCCATTAATTTCTCCTTAGACAGCAATGGAAGAGACGTGCTCTGTTCCTTGTTAAACAACTTGATCACATCGTTAATACAGATTGTAGGGTTTGTATTACTGACATTAAAACCACATCCTGCAATGGAAGCAATTTTTTGAATTACTGTTGTTGTTTTGTTGCAAATAAATCTACAATATGTAATTACTTTATTGTAGACATATTGTGTAATAAGCAAACCAGTTCTCAAGGGCGCTCAAGTCATAATAAAAATTGATTAAATTAACACTAATGAAGAGAGGAAATTAGAGAATGTAAATAAAACCATTGAATTTTTATTTATGGATGCCACCAGTCTAAAAGATATGATCGCAGCTTTCCACGCAGAGAAATTCTCATACCACCCTAACGTGCAATATTCAATTTGTCAGCATTGCAAAGTGCTGTTCTCCTGGCCAATGACATCTAAAAATAAGAATTCAATACATATTTAATCTCCAACACCCTTTTTGTGGTATCAGTCCTATTTTAATCATCTACAACCTGTTTGTCAGGTAATAACATGTAGCTGTTTTAAAGTTTTTACATTAATTGTTTCTGTTTCTAGGATAATCAACTTTTATTTATATATCCACAAAGTCCACAAAAAGCCTAAGAGTAAGAGCTATTTTATTGTGGTGAGGATTTACACAATCATTAATAATAATTTGAAGAATAAGAACACATTTTATAAGCATTTACCCTAGCCATTCAAATCACAGGGGCTGGTAACATACTGCACTTAATTCCTCTGATCATGTAGGCCTTTGTCAAGGTTATATAAAAGGAGATTAGAGTATGTGGATCTGGTTTCAACAAATAGTTTTAAAATTTTTGCTGTTCTAAGCTCATCAATGCTTATATCAGCTATTCTTCATTCATGTTGTACATGTATAAATTAACAATGCACCATATGTCAACTTCAAAGTATACTGCTCTATTGGCCTCAACAACCTCCATACACATCTGTGTACGCCTGTCTAAACCACATCCATACATATCTGTGTACACCTGTCACAACAACCTCCATACACATCTGTGTACACCTGTCACAACAACCTCCATACACATCTGTGTAAACCTGTCTAAACCACATCCATACACATCTATGTACACCTGTCACATCCATCTCCATACACATCTGTGTACACCTGTCTAAACCACATCCATACACATCTATGTACACCTGTCTTTACCACCTCCATACACATCTGTGTACACCTGTCTAAACCACATCCATACACATCTGTGTACACCTGTCACATCCATCTCCATACACATCTGTGTACACCTGTCTAAACCACATCCATACACATCTGTGTACACCTGTCTAAACCACATCCATACACATCTGTGTACACCTGTCTAAACCACATCCATACACATATGTGTACACCTGTCACAACATCTCCATACACATCTGTGTACACCTGTCTAAACCACATCCATACACATATGTGTACACCTGTCTAAACCACATCCATACACATATGTGTACACCTGTCACAACATCTCCATACACATCTGTGTACACCTGTCACAACATCTCCATACACACCTGTGTACACCTGTCACAACCACATCCATACACATCTGTGTACACCTGTCACAACCTCCTCCATACACATCTGTGTACACCTGTCACAACAACCTCCATACACATCTGTGTACACCTGTCTAAACCACATCCATACATATCTGTGTACACCTGTCACAACCTCTTCCATAAACATCTGTGTACACCTGTCACAACCACATCCATACACATCTGTGTACACCTGTCACAACCACCTCAATACACATCTGTGAACACGGTCACCTGTCTCATCCATCTCCATACACATCTGTGTACACCTGTCACATCCATCTCCATACACATCTGTGTACACCTGTCACATCCATCTCTATACACACCTATGTAAACCT
>NW_026932894.1:0-55425 GCF_032062105.1 Saccostrea cuccullata
AAAATTTTAAACATTTGGTGAATCTAAGCAGCTTGATCAAAGTTATCTTATACATTCAGAAAAGAAAAACAAAAGTGGGGGTCTATGATATAAGTTTTTAAATGTTACTAAAAAAGTGTTAATTTAATGCTAAAATTGCCTCAATTTTTTCCTGGACTTCTAGAATGTGTGTATTAATTATATTACACAATATAATAAACGAATTCATAAGAAATTATTAGAAACATATGTTTTTAAGACCCAGTTTAAAAATAATAGATAGGAAACACATACCTCTAAAACATCGGAGGTGGGATCACGTGCCATAGCTAGAGGAGTGAGCATCCCCTACCGACAGGTCACACCTACCGTATGCTCTTTATCATGATCGGGAAATAACGGAAAAGAAGAAGGTATGGTTTCCATACAAATTTTGCCCTGTGATTTTCTAAAAAAATGAAATGCTAATTATGCTAATTATGACGTCATAAACATGTACATTTTCCCGTATTTTCTTAAAAAGTTGCAGAAGATACCAATTTTCAATGGAATTTTCTTTCAGATAACATTGTCCACAGGCATCGCCCACAAAGATCTTGAGATATGTGATTTGTTATTGAATTTTGCAAAAAATATCAAAAAATTAACGTGGGCGACGTCTGAGGACACTGTTTTCTAAAGGAAAATCACCCTTGAAATGTGCCATTTTGAGGCTTTTTCTGTTGAAAATAGAGAAATGCTTCACATTAATGACGTCATATTAGCAGAATGGTAAACCTTCATGCCATATTCTTTCCTGATTTATGATAGTGATTTATTTAACTAATATTTAAGCCAGTTTCAAAACTTTTTTTATGTCATCACATTTTTAGGGCACAATAAAGCTAAAACCATACCTTCCTCTTCGTCGTCAATTCAGTTTGTAAATAATGGACTAACAGCTACTATGAAAAACGCCAGTCAACAATTGACTCCATGATAAAATGTATTAAGATAGGTCCGTACTTTCAAAATTTTCTGTCAAATTAATAATTTTTTAATTTGAATACCTTAGATAAGTCATAAACTAACTAAAACATCCAAAAAAGACATATCTTTGCAGGTGAATTATCATACAAGATATCTCAGAGTACATACCTCTATAACTTCAACATCCAAAATTGATCTTAAAGAAGTGAGATATCATATTTCATTTAGCTATGCACCAAATTACATTGAATTTATGTTTAAACTTATGAAAATCAAAAATATTCATTTGCCAAGAGAATATTTGAAATCTTTACTGGAAAACATTAACAAATTGATGTTGAATCTGCCCACGTCTTTCAAATAAAAATTTCAAAATTGCTTTATTTTTAATATTTCTCAAAATCGAAACTGTTTATGTGCCATTTTTTTCTTTAAATATATTAAGAATTATATCTAAGGTTAACAAAAACACATAGTTTATTATGTTCAACCAGATGAATTTAACAAAACAGCCTTTTGAACACGTATACCCCCATATTTTAAATATCAATTTTTCAATCATTTTTGTTAAAATTTTTTAAAAAGTTAAATTTTAAAAGACGATATAGGCTTTAAAATCAATCAAAATAGATCTCAAGTTAATTAAAAAATAAAAAGCATTAGGTCTATAAAGCAATTAAGAATTTTGTGTCTGTGTATTACTAAATGACATATAGTTCCTACGGACAGAGTGCAACGTGTTAAAATTTCCTTAAATAACGATGTTAAATGCTCAATTACATTAAAATAAACAAATACATACTTGCTAAATTATTTTCAATCATCCAAGAATAGATTTTTTCAACAGATAAGTGATAATCAGAATTTTATATTTGTGTGTAAAATTAAAATCGGATCCGTTAAAGTATGGACCTTCCTTAAGCTCATGGGATAAATCGTATCGACATAAAATGGAAATAACCGTTATTAATTAATTGGCAATACTTCGTCGATAGATCTAAATGTCGAGTTGAAGGTAACATTTAACAGTACTGTGTATACTGTGTATACTTCAAAATGGAAAAATTGATCATTTCCTTCTTAAAAACCTTCCGCCACAAAATAGAGTTCTTGACTTAATCCTATATTTGAATGCAATTTAATCGCAGTTTTTTTTTCATTAGATATACTCTAAATTGCATTATAAAATCCAAATTTAATGTAAGAACTTAAAAATGATGTAGATTTTTGGAAATAAAGGTTCAGATCAAAATCTGCTCAAATACTCAGGATCGCACCTCCTTAAGAAAGCCATACGTTATATGAACCTTCAGATTATTACGCATTCCAATAACGAGATCACACTAGAAATAACTTCATTATACTTTATGTAAAACTATAAATAATTTAGCATATTTTTGTTAAAATTCAATTTGTTTTTAAACCTCATCTCCGCGACTTTACTTTGTACCGAAAGTACATTTTTTTCTTATCGATATAAATATGCAAGTATTTATTATCCAAAACCCTGTGAATAGTGATTGAATGACTGATTGTTGTTTTATATCCTCTAAGACGTCACAATACACCTATGATAGTCTTCAAATTTTTACCTTTACTCGGCGTCCAGGGCTATCGAACAGAAAGGGTTCTTCATCTTTTCAACGTCCAGTTTGACACGGGGCCTCGGATTTTAAAGTCTCATTTAAGTGCATAATGAAAGAAAATTCATTTTTTTTGTTTCATGTTTACGTATTAAATTTAACGAAGCGCTTGGAACACAAATCGCACAAATTACTTTTCAATCGCGAAGCAATCATCCTTCCACCAGGCTTCCACAAAAGGCACTCGTTGTAGCAAAAACTATTATGAAAAATAACAAGAACGATTTTTGCTATAAAAAATAAAATTTTATAAATTATCAGGAATCAGGATATATATTGCATGAACTTGTAAACATTTATGGAATAATAAGAGTTCAATAAGCAATCGACACTCGCCCAACAATTATCTTCTTGCACTGGCACTATTTCAAATCCTGTGAAAATAAAAAATGCAAGTGAAGGATTGAAGTAAACAAAATATCATTTTTTTATCAAATGGATTTTTGAGATGAAATAGCGCAAAATGAATGTGAAGATTCTGCATATTAAATATTCATGTATTTATATTAATAAGATAGGGAATTTATCACTTATTCTTCTCTGCTATGAACAATCTGAAATAAGAAAATAAATTGTTAATTTCCTGTTAACTTAAATCATGGTTAACGTTATAAGTATTATGCATGTACAAATAAAAGAAATAATTAAACAATAACTTATTATTCAACATATAATTACATGCATGGAATTTCAGAAATAAACAAACAGTAGTTAACAAATAACACATAAATAAACATTCACACTCCCTTTCACTCATGTTTAGAAATTAAAAACATGATCAAATAAAATAATCACAAGTTAAAAAGAACAAAATAAAGTGATTAAAAGTTGAATTGCATACTTTGTAATTCTTTGTAATACTTGTCTTTTTTCCTTTATAGAATACTTAAGATAAAATACTTGTATAACTATTGCATTTATCACAGCATCATTACTGCATAAATCACAACAAAGAAAACATTTATACTTACTAATAATGGGACTGAAACGCAAATTAAAAAAGATTGATGAATGATATGTTAAGTTTATTCTGAAATGCGGGGGGGGGGGGTCTACGTCCAGTTCTGTTTTTCTTCGGAATACATAAGGCTTGTTTAAAATTTATCATAATGAGATTAACTTATTAGTAAACTTTGCACAATTGATGGAGAAGTAAAGAGAAATATAAAAACCGTTTGTATATGCTTACATGCAAGCCACTGTGTGATTGATAAATTCTTGACAACTATATCCTACATCACATGCTCCTTGTGAGTTTACAACAGCACATCCATCAGATGAGTTGGCTATAATAACTACAAAGAAACAGGAACATATTTACTGTAAATATAATCACGGCTAATTTTATGCAGTTGTGCTCATGTATTAGATAAATTTGATTAATAGGTGACTCAAGTAAATAACTTTTTATTAAGGAAAAACAGCATAAATATTTCCCATTGGAAAAAAATATAGATTGAAAACACTATAAAATTTATTACTCTTGCCGTATGTTGAGTGTTGTATTGAAGCAGTGGTAACGTTGACTATTTCTCCCGAGAAGTTGACAAATACCATACCATTCACAAGCTTGTACACGGTGTCAACGACGAGTACTTTTGATGTTGGACTGTCTGGTATGACGAGGTCAAAGTCAACAATTAAGCTTCCTTTCCTTTTAAATAAACAAATTATGTTTCATATTAAATATTAGGAATGTAAAGATAAAGAATCATAGCTGTTTTAAAGGGGCATTGACACAGTTTCAACTGATTTAAAAAAAGTAAAACAAAACATTTTAATGTTTACAATTCCTAACTACGAGGGACGATCAGAAAATTTTGCAAGTATATCTATAAAATAATGAAAACAATATATATCAAAATGTAATCTAGTCTAATCCTTCAAAGTAACCCCTTTTACATTCACACACTTTTGCAATCTGCATACCCATGATTTGAAAGCCCCGAGGTAGTCTTCCCTTGGAATACTGTTTAAGCACTGATAAACAGCACTACCAACTGCACTGCCCGAAGTATAGCGACGTCCAGACAACATTTGTTTCAGTCTAGGAAATAAGAAAAAGTCACAAGGACTTACGTCGGGAGAATACGGGGGATGTGGGAGCTGAACAACCTTTTCATACTTCAAAAAACATTGAACTGTTTTACTCTTATGAGCCGGAGCATTGTCATGAATGAGCTTTATATTATGTTCTTCAAATCTGTCTTTGGTCTTTTCTTTTCATATACTTTATTTTTTTCAGTACATTATTTTTGTAAAATTGTCCCGAGATACCTCTACCTTGTGCAGTTGAAATTTGCACAACTGGACCACTAGAATTAAAGAAAATAGCTTATAATATCTTTTTAGCACTCCGACACCTTTTTGCAATGACAAGACGCTCGCTATTCTTCCTTACCCACATCATCTTGTTATTTTTTCTTTGCGGCTCAAAAAAAGTAAATCCAAGTTTCATCACCTGTTAGCAAGTCAGAAAATTTTCTCCTGTCACAGTTTTTATAGATTTTTGACATTTCTAAAGCAAATTTCAAACGCGTTGTCTTTTGTTCTGGTGTCAAGAGATTCGGTATCCATCGTGCACATACCTTCATAGGTGGAAGTGCTTGGTCAAAATTTCATGTACCTTTGCTGATGAGATACCAACAACACTAGCAATATATTTTAGAGTATATCTACCAACTTCCTCTGCCATTTTCTTAACGACAGCCACTTTTCCATCAGTAACAACTGTCTTTGGTCGCCCTGTTCTCGAAGAATCTTTAACGACGTCAACGCCATTCTTAAACTTTTTCAACCAACGACAAACTGTGCTTAACGAAACTGCAGAATCTCCATAAATCTGACAAATTTCATTCAAAATTATTTTTGCAGGTATATCAAGAATGCCTCTCACTTTTATATAGGTTCTTATTTCAGCCTTAACTGCAGATTTCATATCACTTGGTGTAAATGGTCAGTGTGTACTATCCCTTCTTCTTTTGTATGTAACTTTTGAAATAGTGAATAAAACGATAAGAAATTTTAGACAGACACAGGTAATGAATGTATTATCGTTTTACAAACAGCGTGACAGTTTGGTTGATAGGGCGCTAAAATTTTGTATGCCAATTATCATTTTACTCCTCGATTAGACGATTGATTTCAATGGAATTAATGATACTTTGCAAATGAAACAGGGAACCCAACAATGCCACTGACAATGCTGACCAATCGTTTTGAATGACATGTTTACGAGTATACAGTTAACAACAATTACATGTGGACGGACAAAGCAAGTTTTACAACCTATAATGATAGCTATATTAGTATAACAGTAGCAGAGTAGTCTTGCTTACTAATTCCATTCTTTGAGTTTTCTTATACATGCACGTAGGCCTATACAATGCTATATAAAACCCCATGCGGTCAAATCACAACAAATATAATACACGCTTTTTTGAAGGACAGAAAGCGTTCTTAGACAGACCACGTGTTGCTGGTGAGTACAAATGCCGCATTGGTGAACGATCATTCAATGTGATTGTCCCGTATTATCAGGATATTGTTGTATTCTGAGTTTCATATGCAAATTATAATCCATTCCATTGAAATCAAACATCCAATCAATGAGTAAAATGATAATCAGCATACAAAATTTTAGCACGCCCTATCAAGCAAACTGTCACGCTATTTGTAAAACGATAATATCTACCCGACCGTGACATTGGTTTTGGTCATCTACGAAGAACATCTATGGAATAACATTACTTGCATTATATTCTGATCGCCCCTCGTAAGGCACCACCTAATGATTAGCAAAAATTTGAACATCATTTGTTGATTAACAAACGAGATACAGAACTTAAAGTTCTTCATAATGTAAACAAGGCTTGTGCCATGCTTTTATTTACATATAAAAATATCATATTTATAACAAAATGAAATTCAATAAATCAATAAGAACTGTTGAATCGTATTTAAAATTAACTTTTTTATTGAAATTATCTACTTTGAACGAACATATATTAGTATATGAACCTGTGTAAACAAAACAATGGCACAGACCTTGTTTACATAAAAAAGATTTGGAGCTCTAAATCTGTCTTGTATTTCGACAACTGATGTTCAATTTTTTATGATCATTAGAGAGACTCTAGTGAAATGTTTGTAAAAATGGAAAAACAAATTTTGAAATTTTAACTGAAACTGTGTCCATGCCACTTTAATGTCAATACAATTATTTAGCTACTCAATTTGAACATATGTCAGCGATATAAATCTTTGTAGTGATAAAAAAATCCCTCTTAACAGAATTGTGTTAATTTAAAAACATGCAGATGAAGGACATATTTAAAAACAATTTATATCAGTTTAAACATCCTTAATCTACTTTTATTCTTATGCACAAAAATGTAACATGTTATCTGAAAGATCTCGTATTGGTCAACATAATTTGATTATTTTGATAATATTTCCATTGTCATTTTACGCATAGCATTGACTGTTTCACTTCACATGCATATCATTAATCTTTGATGAAATAAACAATTTATTTACATACAAGACGACCCAATAACTAAGGGCCTTTTAACTTTTATCCAAAGTTATCCATTTGGATACTTGAAGAGGAAGTAAAAATTATCCATTTCATTTATATGAATTAAAAAAAAAAATCACTCTTTTTCTTAAGATTTTTCGATACATTCCTTCAATTAATTTGTTTTTGACGTACTGTATTTTAACAAGTTTGAATACTGAAATGTTAATATCACAACTTTGAGAAAATAATTTTGTTTCTAATATACTTTTTGAAATCAGTAAAAAACCTGCAAGCCAAAAAAAAAGAAAATAAATATTTTTGATATAAAATGGAGGGATGGAGAAATTGATATTCGAGGATATTCGAGGAAATATGCCGCAGACTTTCAAAGTAATAATAAATAATTAAACCCTTGGGGTAAATATTACCTTTTCTTTCATATATACATCTGTATTTAAAAAGTAATAACATGCTACTTTATAAACATACCTGAAGCTTTTTATTACGACTTTTGATCCAACGATTCGTTTACTGTAAACATCAGTTAACTAAAAAGTAAAATCAGATGAATGTTTGTTATAAATGATCATGTAAAGTTGATATTTAATTCAAAAGAGATATAAATACTTACCGCTACTTGAACTTTATTCTTTACTTTGATATAATCCTCTTCTATGCTCAGATTTTCTGTTGTTGTTACGTCGAGATTCAAGACAAGCGTATATTTCATTAAATTCGATTCTTCAAACAAAATACGTAAAATGGTCACAAAAATCCCCAAAAGAGAAACATATTTTAAAGGTGTCATTCAAAAACAAATCTGAGGTGCAAGTGATGATGATAATACTCAAATACATTTCATTCGACTGATAAGAATAGAAAAATATATCAATTTTAATTTGAATTCTTAAAATTTTTAAAAGTAAAAAACCATGCCACTCCACCTACTTGTAGAGCAATCTGTACCATTAAACTCGACATCACACTGACATTCGTACTCATTGATCAAGTCAACACAGGTTCCATTGTTCTGACAAGGCAATGAAGTGCACTCATCCACATCTACACAGTTAAAGTATAAGAATTTTCCCGTGAATCCCTAATCTGAGTATTGGCAAGATAAATTTCTTTGCACAATATTATAATTTATAGGGAAATATGAAAAGATTTTTTTTTTGCATTTTTGAGTAAAATATAACTCTTTATTTTAATAATCTTACTATTTGTACAATTAGTGTCATCGAATCCCGCAGCACAGTTACACTGGTAATCATTGATGAGATCAAGGCATGTCCCATTGTTCTGACATGGATTTTCAGCACATTCATCAGTATCTGTAATAATTTGTTCTATTGAATATCCCTCTCTCTTAAAGAAAGGATATTACATGTTCTGTTGCTGATACGTTCGAACAACAAAAATATCACTTTATTATATTATCAAAAAGTTTTTTTATTAAACGAAATATTGACAGTGTGTGTTGTGGTTTCTAAAATGTCATCAATAGGTTCATTTGTCTGAATTTTTTAAATTTACTTACTCTTCTCGCAGTTTGGTCCATTAAATCCTGCCTCACAACTGCAGTTGTAATCATTGATGAGGTCCACACATGTTCCATTGTTTTGACACGGATTTTCTGCACATTCATCTATATCTATTACAAATAAAATTGATATGATATGATTTAGAGATAAAGAATAATCAATGGTTTGCAATATTGAATCGAATCAGTCATTTAATTCACTACTGGTAAATGATTTCTCAAACTTTCACTTGATGGTTTGCAATTAATTTATTTCACCACTGGCATGACTGGTAAAAGGTTTCTAAAATGTTCACTAGACTTTTGAAATGAATGTGTGTAGTATAAAAGCCTGGAAGAAATTGATTATACAACTGAAAAAGATTTCTCCTATGGAGCTTATGGAGATAACGAACAGTATTGAAGATCAAAAGCCCGTAAAAGAATACAAAATAGGAGCAATGCAAACACGGACCATCAAAACATCAGATTTGGTATCAGGTTATGATGTTGATAAAGAAAAATAAAATCTCAAGTAATGACTAAGTGAGAGCAGTTTTGTAAAGAATATTGTCAGGAGATATTAAGGAATAGAGGGATAATTCAGGGGACGTCAGAAAGTGGTGAAGTTTAACAGGGGTTAAGTCAAGGTACGTCAAGGGGTAGAATACTTTCAAAATATCTTTGTCTGTGATGGAATACATAGACTGATGTGGGACGTCAGACTTGAGTAATTGTCAGATAAGGATTAAAATATATCTTGAATGACCTTTAAAAGATATCTTAAAGTTAATATATATCTTCCAGATAAAGTCAACATTTCCAGGAAAAAAGCATGGTTCGTTTTATATACTCACTGTTTGTACAATTCGTGTCATTGAATCCTGCAACACAGTTACATTGGTAATCATTGATAAGATCAAGGCATGTTCCATTGTTCTGACATGGATTTTCAGCACATTCATTAATATCTGTAACAAATGCTCTATGTTAAGCATAACTGATTTTAAACTAGTCTAATTCACCGTCAATTCATATCATTTTCATTGGCTTACCTTCCTCGCAATTGGTTCCATTAAATCCAGGAGCACAGCTACACTCATAAGCATTGATGCGGTCCGCACATGTTCCATTGTTCTGACAAGGACTATCAGCACATTCATCAATATCTGTAAAAACGTCTTTCATGTAATCTCAACTTTCACTTATACAAAGGATATCAAATGTTCTTAAGCATGGACATTCCCAAGTGAAATAAATCAACTTAAAAATGTTTCTTATTAAATGAACAAACTGCACAATTGTGATATCTAAAATGTGATCCATAGTTTCATTTGTCTTAATATCATTAATTTACTTACTCTCCTCACAGTCTGTTCCATTAAATCCTGCCCCACAACTGCAGTTGTAATCATTGATGAGGTCGACACACGTTCCATTGTTTTGACAAGGATTTTCTGCACATTCATCTATATCTGTTACAAATAAAATGCATGTAACGGTTGATTTTGCGCATATTAAAAGAACGCGAAACGCGCACCATACCGACAGTCTATTTATAGAGTTTCTGTCCTTGCGCCAGGTATTTAATTTTATTTAGAGATTATATTATTAAAAACTTTATAAAAATTCTATTTGAATATTAAACTAGTTGTTTTCTATTTTTAATTAATTTTCAGTGCAGTGATTTGAATTTATAAAATTATTATTTTGTTTGAGTAAATCTCTAAGATTTAAACTGGTTCGTCAAGTTATTTATATATATTCACTGTGCTGACGCCCCTGTGTTGAATGGAACGTGTTCGAGTTTGAGAGTGATGCGTGTTACGGTAAGAATGGTGTTAATCTTGTGTTTTATTTAACTTGAATTACTCTGAATATTATATCTTTTTATCGTTAATATAATAAATACCGGTATATTGTTTATTTCAATGTAGAGACCACACACGTAGTGTAAAAATTTCATGTATGAGTGACCGGGTGTGGCATCGCCATATTTTGGTGGTATGTGTTCGCTTGAATTTAACTTGATATGCTGATTAATTATTTTATGTTTTGTTTGTGTGTTCTATTGGTAATGTGTGTATATATTTTTGTTTGTTTGTAGCTCATTGCCAATTTGAAAATTTAATTAAAATAAAAGAACCGTAAAAAAAAGAACTTGACTTTACTCGTTACATGCATAAGATATGACTTAGAGATAGAGACCATTCAATGGTTTGCAATTGAATCGAATCAGTCATTGAATTATTTACTGGTAAAGGATTTCTTAAACTTTCACCTGATGGTTTGAAATTGGATTGGTAATTTATTTCACTACTGGTAAAGAGTTCTCAAAAACTTTCAGAAGACATTGAAAAAGAAGGTGTTTGGTTTGCAAGTAGAGAAGAAATTGATTGTACGACTGTCAAGAAAAAATCTTGAGTAATAACTGAGTGAGAGTAGAATCGTAAGGGGTTATATCAAGGGGTGGAATTAGCTGTCGGGAAGAATGAACAGGGAAATGTTCGGAGAGAGTCTGGATGACACAGGAGAATTTCAGAAACTGGAACCTCAGTTTTTTTAATCTAAGGAGAAAACCTCTCAGGATTTAAAGTAGAAAAACATTATCACTTTGAAGAGTGCGAGGTACTGAAGTGACAAAAGATTCTGCCACACGAATAAAGTGAATCAAGGATTAATATAGAACATGAAAGATCTCTAAAATATCTTCCAGAAAAAGTCAATCTTTCCCTTGAAAATCATGAATCTTCTATCCTTTTACACTTACTGCTTGTACAATTCGTGTCATTGAATCCTGCAACACAGTTACATTGGTAATCATTGATGAGATCAAGGCATGTCCCATTGTTCTGACATGGATTTTCAGCACATTCATCAATATCTGTAATAGATGCTCTATGTTAAGCATAACTGAATTTTATTTTAGCTATTCATCGTCATTTCCTATCATTTTCTTTGATTTACCCTCCTCGCAATTGGTTCCATTCAATCCAGGAGCACAGCTACACTCATAACCATTGATGAGGTCCGCACATGTTCCATTGTTCTGACAAGGACTATCGGCACATTCATCAATATCTGTAAAACTTATTCTATATAATCGCAACTTTCAATTAAAGAAAGGATATCAAATGTTCTGAATCACAGACATCAAGTGAAATATGCCAATTGAAGAATATTTCGTATTGAATGAACAATTAACAGTTCATAGACATCAGGTAACACCAGACACTTTATGTGGCGATATGTCCCCCTTTTTAAGGAATTATATTCATTTAATATTTTAAAACCCTCTTTCTAGGCTTCATAAATTATGCTATGTGTCATTTTAATTATTTGACGGACTCGATTACGTAAATCAAGTTATACAATGGGTATGCATTGCTTCCGCGACATCTGCAGCACGTATTTTTTGGCGTGATATTTTAACAAATATAAGTACATGTGTTTGTTTCCATTATACAAACAGACTTCATGTTAAGGAGGTTCGATCCTGTGCTTTTATGCAGATTTTGGTCAGGACCTCTATTTCTAAAATTCTGTAGTATTTTAAAGTTCTATAACATTAAATCTGGATTCTACAATGCAAATCAAACTTTATCTAATGCAAAACCCGTGATTTTTTCCCCATCAAAATCGGATTAAGCAAGGAACTATTTTTTGTGGACGAAGTGTTTTTTAGAAGATTTTTTTTGAAAATTAAACAGTACTGTTAAATTTACCGGTAGATTCCTATTTTTCCTTGATTGATTGGACACAGAGCTGTTTTTCCCAGTGAAAGTTTTATGCTGGTTCTGAAATATCTATTTAATGATTTCTAATGAATTCTTTCATATCATGACAAATATAGTTGATATATTCTGAAAGCCCAGGTAAAATCGACCCAACTTTAAAGCTGACATGAACTCTTAAAAAGGCATCAGTTTTCATCTTCGTACGACTTACTACATTCCTGTACGCCCTTGTCCGACATATTTGTTCGATTCCGCCATAATTAATCAAAGATTTTTGGCCACCTGTACCGGCTATATATAGCCTTGCAGAATTGTATCACTTGAGTGATTTTCTAGCTTGGCTGTGGACATGTACACATCTCCGATAACATAGTTTTTAGAAGTCCATAAACTGACCCAATACATGTTTGAAAAGAAAGAATTCAACAAAAAATAGAACTATACCGAGAATTAAATTAGTTTTGAATGCATTTGCTGCAATATAGAAAATACACTAACACGGAATACATTCACGTACAGGAAAAACCCATGCAGGTCGAGAAAACGCTTCAAACGCAGTGATAAAACATTTACCTGAATATACTGCTATCGTTACAGGGATGTGCACATGTCGAAAGAATTATCCCATGTTACTTTTATTGAAAAATGTATCTCAGAAGTCATGTAATCCAGTGCTAACTCAAAAGTAAAAGATGCTGGCACACACGTGGCCCATGCCGATCATTTTATTTTGGTCATGGAAAATATCAAAGGTTGAAAGCTCAGTGGGGTTGATTGAAAAAATGCAAGTAATTTTTTCAAAAATAAACATTACTCTTGTCTGTAAATGTTGTAAATAAAATTTATGATTACATGGTATAACTTCATTAAATTTATAATAAAGCATGCATATTACGAATCATTCACCTTTTGAAGATATTTTCCTGTGATAGGAGGGGGGGGGGATAAATCATGCATATTTACATTCTCATAAAAATAATTTGATAAAAAAGTCTGAAACAGATTGGATTTATTCATGATTAATTACCGGTATTATCAAATATTATTATTAGACCGAATATAATTTTATTTAAAGTGATTTATAATTTTATGCACACTGCCGGGTAGCTGCAGATCTGTAGCGTTATGGTTTTATATATTTGTCTTTGAAAATAACGCTACAGATCCTGTAAAGCAAAAAATGTGCAATTTACGGCGCAATAATTATTTTTTGCGCGTTTTTGGAGAGAATTTCTCCACTTTCAAGCATTGGTCAATCAACTACCTTTCACTCCCTAATTCTAGACACATTCTGTAGCCAACCATTTATAGTTGTCTCTACAGGTAATAGAGTCGCTAGAAGTGAATTTTCAGCAATATAACAAATAATTTTAATCAAGCGAGTTTATCACTTGTAGAGACGAATACAAAGGTAAAAACTTTCACAGATTCCTTAGGTTTATTACATATTACCATTGTGCACCTCCTATTTTACTTCTTGATCCGACACGTATTTTGGGTTTAGCGACAACAGCAAAATATGGACTTTGCCATTATAACCAAATGGGAAGGCAGGGTATCATTTAGTGAGCTCATTGCTCACAAAACCTCTAGTTTCTCTTTCAATTTGGGCGTTTGGGTTAACTTCTTGTCCAAATTAGAGTTATTATTGAATTTATGAAGTTTCGACATCCCGCCTGAAAAAAATCCTTGATCTGTCCTAAGGCTAAATAAATGGTACAGCACAAAATTCGAAGGATCTTATACCTATTATTGCCCTAACGGATGGTTACAGAGAGAGAGAGAGAGAGAGAGAGAGAGAGAGAGAGAGAGAGAGAGAGAGAGAGAGAGAGAGAGAGAGAGAGAGAGAGAGAGAGAGTTTGTTCAATATACAAGAGTAAATAAAAATTATCCGTATTCAACCAGTATCAAGTATCCCTACCCTATCTTATCTCCCAAATACTCCTACAGAAATTATTTTTATACAAAAAATAGCTAGACTATCAGGCAGGGATACTGAAATCTCGAAAGACTCTCTATATCAACATAATTATAAAACAGTTACATTCCTCAAAATGCACATACTTTGTTGTCGGAGTGACACATTTTTAAAAAATCTCAAAAACGAATTCGATAGAGATGTCTGTCTTCCAAGAATATTTAAATAACGGTCATGTCAATTATTTTTGTATGCCCCCCTCCCCCCCGCCTAAAAAAAAATCAAATGCCTAAATGTCAATCTGAACAGGGGCTGACCTTTCTCCGTGTGTTTGTGTGTTAAAGAACGTATACATGTACACATAAAAAATAGTATTCTGGTTAATTGCTTTTAAGATTTGAAATAGATAATTACCGTACATCAAATTACTTGGTTTAGATTTGAGATTTGTACTAAAATAATAAGTTATAATTGACAAATGAATTTTGCGACGCAAACCAACTGCAGACTATATACATGACTTTGTATAGAATCTATATTAGAACTACATGTAGATAGACAATTCACAATTATAGCTTATGAACAGCAGTTATAATACCCCCCCTCCCTTTCAGCCGCGCAAATACCAAATAACTTCTCTTTCCACTTGTGATATTTTCCCTGACCAAAACTGATCAGCACGGACTAAGTGTATCGACGTGCTAGTCTGTACGGAGTAATGACAGTGTGTTTACTATTGAGCTTTTACGGAGTTTATGTAATAGTAAGATCATATGAAGAGAAATCTTCGTCATGAAGAATGGGCGGAGCGAAGCGGAGCCCATTCTTCATGTCGAAGATTTCTCTTCGTATGATCTTACTGACTTAGAACAGAACCTCAGCCAATCAAATGAATGGATTAAAAATAAACTCCTCCCACGGCTGTGTCATATAAAAGGCTCAACTTGACCGCTTGTTGTACATATCGAGCACGCAATCAATATCGAACACACGCGGTTTTAGAATGGACTCCCAACCATTCAGGTCAGCACGGGATTATATGAAATATTTTGATTTACTAGGAAAATGGTATGCACCTGAAGATATTAAAGTTACTGGACTAATGAATACCCATGTAACAAGAATTGTAAAATCTATATTTTTGAAAAATTCACCGATACTGTGTTGTCTTTGAACATTTTTCCTGGGGGTAAATGCCTCGCACCATAAAGTGAAAATTAGATAAATAAGCACTTTATTAACTCCTTTATACAATATATTTTTCTCAATGTCTAACAAAAATTTTGCACTGGTGTAGAGAGGGTCCTTAAGATGACAAGGCCCTAGTCAGCAGGAGTGGGTATCGCTGTCTAATATCAATTAAATTAAAAATTGATAAATTGTGATTAAATCTGTCTTCAAAGACAAGGTTCGTCTCGGATATACATGACGATGGTTGTATTTTCTGTATGTACCAAAATGTGAAAAAAAAATAATATTCAAAAAGGAGACAAAAGATTGCAGTGGAAAAAAGTGTAGCAAGGACTAGAAAGTTTAAATATCATTGTAAACAGCACGTGGGTGTTGAATAGTTTCTTTTTGTGTGCTGAACAAAAACCAATGAAGACACACCCAAATAACTGTCAAGTGAACCAATCAGACACCGTTGAATTTTTCAGAAATAGAAGAATTCTTCACCATGAGGAATCCATTCTTCGCGAGAAATGGTAGCATTTGATTGGCTGAATAAGTAGGTTATGTTCTAATTCTTTTTTTTTGATGCATATTTCAATAAATGGAATTCAGGGTGTATATCACTTGACTTGTGCACATCTTCGAACCGATGCAGTAACCTTATTACCAGGTATGGGTACGTTTACAGCGTTCGAGGCGTTTTCTCGATATACATCAATTGCATAGGAGCTGCAAATCAAAGACGTTGGTTGTTTTGTTCCATTTAAATGATATAATTTCAAAATGTGTTTGCAGATTTTACTGCTATTTATTTCAAGTTTATATTCTGCATAAATTGGCGCACTGTAAAAATACGTACTCGTGCATCTAAATTTCTCTTCCAAACTTGCATTTTTTTCTTTTGATTCAAATCAATAATTATTTCATAAATATGATTATTATGTTGTTTTTTGTAGTTTTGAAATGTCTTGATCACCTCATGTGTTCTCATATGCTTTACCATCGGAGATGTGCACAAGTCGATACCCAAACCGAAAAATCATTCAAGTGTAACGAGCGCATTCGGGTATATATCGTTACAATGAGACAATGTATCTGAAAGAAATATGGGTATGGGTATGGGTACGTTTACAGCGTTCGAGGCGTTTTCTCGATATACATCAATTGCATAGGAGCTGCAAATCAAAGACGTTGGTTGTTTTGTTCCATTTAAATGATATAATTTCAAAATGTGTTTGCAGATTTTACTGCTATTTATTTCAAGTTTATATTCTGCATAAATTGGCGCACTGTAAAAATACGTACTCGTGCATCTAAATTTCTCTTCCAAACTTGCATTTTTTTCTTTTGATTCAAATCAATAATTATTCAGAAATATGATTATTATGTTGTTTTTTGTAGTTTTGAAATGTCTTGATCACCTCATGTGTTCTCATATGCTTTACCATCGGAGATGTGCACAAGTCGATACCCAAACCGAAAAATCATTCAAGTGTAACGAGCGCATTCGGGTATATATCGTTACAATGAGACAATGTATCTGAAAGAAATATGGCGGAATACGGGTATAGTTGGTATGAAACAAGTCGTACATAGATGAAAACGTTGCGTTTTTGAGAATTCATGTCAGCTTTAATATAAAATTAACACATTATTAGTAATATCTAAAAATTTACATCACATACCCTTTTTTGTTTTTCTCTTCTGAATATATAAAATAACTTTGATCAATCAAAAGTTTAAGACTTAAAAAAAAATATTTCTTGCTTGTTAAATTTTCAGTGCAAGAAAAATCATATTTTATGAGTGCAGAAAGGTCAAATAATTGATTATGTTAAGTAATTTGAAACTTTGTCTTACCGGTAATCAAAATTTTGAATTTTTTTTTAAATAGACTTAAAATATATGTGTCCTATAGAGTATTTGGATAAAATAACATTGAAGGAATTTCGAATACGTCAAAGGTGTAATTCTTAATTAATACACAAAAGTAAAGGCAAAAAAGTAATATTAAATGTTCTGAGGTGCCAAAATAAGCATACCGAACCTCTTTTTAAATTTTTTTTAATTGAACTATATGTGTAGAAACTAAAATTATACTTAATAATTTAAGACTTTAAATATTAGGATACAATCTCCTGGTTGCAGGGAAACCATATGGAATAATTGCAAGTCCATGGAAAAATAATTATCATAATTTATTCTCAATTTTCTTTACAATAGAGGTGATTTAAGATTATACGTTAAATGCTTTAAATTTTATCAATTTTTCACACTTTCGAAAGACTATTAAAATAGGATTTTGTTTTATACGATATGCCTACCCATACACGAACATATAAGTCAATATATTATGATCTACCTGTAATATTCACCGTTATACATCGGGATCCAGTGGAGCGTCTGCAAGTGTAAATATAATTTTTGAAATATTTTATTACACTGTGTTCAGAAGTAATATTATATTTGTAACAAATTTAAAAAAAATTCAATTTATATAATTAAAAAATTCTATCGTAACTCTATATATATGTATGGTTTTCCAACACAAATTATATATTTTGTAAAGAAATAAATTAGTTTACCTATAGTTTGATTCTGCTGAAAAACACACGACATGTATTCCTATTTCCTCAGCTAGTATATCAGTCTTTGAAATAGTTGTCTCATATTCGTACAGCACGGGATAGGAGATGGCAGATATTGTAAAATCAAGTGGTGACAAAATATGAAATCTAGATATACTGTAAAAGAATAAAGTCATATTACACCCACACATTGTGTTCTGTCAAATCATATTCACTTCCAAAATTCGAATCAGAAAAATTGAATAATAGCAAATAAATTCAATAAAAACAAATGATTACAGTGGAATATTAAGATGCTAAACTTAAAAAAAAAAAAAAAAAACAAAAACAAAAACAAAAAAACAGTGAAAAGGCTTCTTGGGTTCTGGAATTTGTTTCTAACTAAGGAAATGAAGCAATTTACATTATTAAATTTCCAAGAAAATACGTATTTATTTTATACCTTTCAGGTGAAAAAGATATCCTAGCTCTTGCTTTAAACTGTAATGAGCCATTGTGAACTTGTATGACAGTTCCCTCTGTAGGTGTAGGGGAGATAAAATTTGGTGAATAATAACAGGCACCATCAGAAGTTACTGTTATAATGAATTGTAAAGGAATGCTACTCAGGGGAGTAGTTGAAGTAGAGTTTTGAAAATCTTCTATTTGTATCGCCATGGCATAAATTCCATCTGATGCCCAGTCAACTATATATAATTCACACAGTGTCTACAAGTAAGAGAACTGAAATGTGAAAATCTAACTCTGACAAGTTTAAGAAAATAAATTGGGAGAACATGTTAATTTTAAAGTAAATAAGAATAGATCTAGCTACTGTAGTAGATATGACCTAATGAAAAGCACTAAACAGACATTTATGCTCATATAAGTCAGAGAGTGATATTTGTTTTTAATAATAGTTAACCATGTATCTGTAAGCTTGCAGTATAAATGTTCTCTGTGATGATATTTAAGAAAAAAAACTTACTTCAAAAATCCCGGCAAGAATGCTTGTTTTGTTACAAATATCTCCACACTCTTCTGTTGTTGCGGGGAGACGACACCGAACGTTGTCTCCGTCGTAATCCGCCACTTTGAATGTAAAAATGGCATTTCTTCATAAAATAAACAGGTACATGCAAATCACTTTTGATGTTTAATACTTAAATCTACAATTCTATTACAATTTTTACTTTTGATCCCTAATTGTGACTTCTTTAATTTTACGTTACGCTTTTACATATCTTAAATAGTTATTTACTAGTATTCTGACCAAGCGGTTCTGGAGAGGAAGATTCTTTTCAATGGTTTTCTCTTAGATTATTCGTATTATCTGTTCTTGAAAAGAAATGGTCTTTCGTTTGATAAAAGGAGTCTTCTCAGTATATAGGTGCTTTATTTAAAGTGAAGTGAATAGCAAATTTATCCGAATATTTCCAAAGATGTAGAACATATGTATTTTAAATCTAACAAAAAGTTTTCTTTCGAATAAAAAATCATAAAGACACGTGTATTTTCTTTAAAAATGAACAAAAAAATTCAAAGAAGTGTGGTCCCACGCTTTCGGAGTCTTAGTGGATGGGATTTTACCACTAGTATTTATGGCATATTGTGTCAAATATGAATGCCCTATCAAATATCACCAACGGTAACATTTTTGAAAATTAACTAAATATGAAAATCAAGGTCAATAGGTAAAAAATCATAGCATCCCCAGAAACATCTTGTTACAGGTAATGCACATATCAAATATGTGCACATATCAAATATGAAAACCCTTTGAAGTTAACTTTAAGATCAAGTTCACAGGGTAGTAAATTTAGGAAGGCATTGTCACAGGTAACATACATACGTAATTTAAAAACCTTATCTTTTCCTTTTTTAAAGTTTCGAAAAAATTCAATTAATGTTATTTTTTTTTAGAAAAGTAAATCAAACCTCAAGGTCAAAGTTACGCGGTCTGAAATAAAAATACATTTGAAAAGATCTTCTCACAGGTAATGCACATGTAAAACATGAAAACTCTATTTCTTCTCCTTCAAAAGTTATGACCAATGTTATTTTTTTGTGTCAGACAGACAGACTGTGAGACGAATGAGATTCAATGTCCCCTCGCTTTCGCAAAAGCGGGCGGGTGGGGGAGGGAGTTATAAAGAAGATGATCGCATTATCCATGATTTTTACGTTTTATAAAAACTAATAAAAAGTACGAGTCGTATGTATTTTGATTTTGACTTAAGTGAGGCAGAACCGTTAAAAGTAAAAATGGTGGAAGTGAAGTAAATTCAAACCTGGTATTATTATTTGCTCGCCATTGCACGAATTACCAACAATGATTGATGAGGCCATTGCTGAAACAGGAGACTGGTTGATTCTTCCGTTGTCGGTTCTTGTGGAGACGTCTACTGTCATTCGTAAGCTCCATGAGTTTGCAGAATATGCTAATAAAATCCAAGCAAAACCCGAATATCTGCGAAAATGTCAAAAACTAGCCATTAAAATAATTTCTTGAAACGTACAGAAAATTGGATTTCACCAAAAATAAGATCAATGGCAAATATATGACAAAATAACAATGGTATAAACAACACGTGGAAATACCTGTTACAAAATGTATGTACAATGAATTGTTCCTAAACCTAATTCAAAGAATCCTCGGATGTCATCTACCGTTAATTAAAGTAATCAAATCTACTGGAAACATACGGGCTTATAATTAAAGTTCCACCTGTGACGTTTTTAAAGATCCGTCTTAACTCTGCTCCAAATGTGTATTAATTTATTTCAATACATATTTGAGCTTGAGTGCAGTTTATTATCTCCATATATTATTTTTCTTCCAGAATGCATGTACATGTAACAAGCAATCTTTGAACATATTCCCGAAGATCGGTAAGAAAAACAAGAGGCATATGGACCACATCGCTCACCTGAGCAGTGTGGCTAGGAAAAGAGCAGAAATCAATGCATTTTTAGAAAGCTTAAAATACATGTGGTCCCGACCTACTCCTAAAAGGTGGAAGGGGGTGGAAAGGGGTGGTAGGGTTATGATTTGAATTAACTTGAATCTACATTTACTTAGGATGCTTGTCTTTGGCCTTCTGTGGATTTTTCCTCTATACGTTTGAACTTATATCTTGGCCTCACCTTACCCCTGGGGGTCATGATTTGAACAAACTTGAATCTACACTACCGAAGGATACTTTCATATAAATATGACTAAGCATGGCTTTGTTGTTCTTGAGAAGATTTTTAAAGATTTTTCGTATACATTCCTATGTTAAACTTTGTTCGTCCATTGTGACCCCACCCTATCCCAAGGATCGTGATTTGAACAAATTTGAATCTTCTCTACCTGAGAATGCTTCCACATTAGTTTCAACTTTTACCACCCAGTGGTTCTTAAGAAGAAGATTTTTCAAACACGCCACCAAATTTTAACTTTTTTTTAAATTATCCCCTCTTGAAGGAGGATGGGCCCTTCATTTGAACTAACTTGAATCCCCTTCACCCGAGGATGCTATTTGGCATCGGACTACAGACAAAATATAATCAGAAAACCTTGTTTGAGCTTTCAGCTCAGGTGAGCTCAAACGGAAAATCACGATTTATCTTAACATCCTTTGGAAAAATAGTTTCAACCAGGTAAAACATGTTTACGACTGTACTTGTCAGGACAAAGTTGAATTAACTTATCTCGATAATTGTTGCCATCCTAACCCCAAATCCCAATTAATGAAGTAACGGCATTTTTTGAATATAATTTTTGATTAAAAAAATCAATTTAATACAGCCGTTTAAATGATAGTTTTATATGATTGTATGAATTTCTGAAGACGAGAGAGGTTTACCAAGTTGGTTGATTTTCAGTCCCATTCGGTTCTATAAGCCCTCTTGATCTTATTGTCTAACGATCTAAATTATTTTTCTATGACTGAGAAATCTCAATTCATTCTGAACAACATCGCTTTAAATAAAATATTTGATTGAATTCTTGAGCATGATTTCTCTGGATCCGAAGAGAAATATTTGTCGACAGCAAAATGTCATATGCAGTGACAAAAAAGAAACTCTGGCGTGCTGAAAAAATAACAATGAGTTGAGGTTGGTTTTACTTTGAAGTCTTGATCTTCCAACAACTCAAAATGAGGAAGTACAACAGGAAATTACAAACTGTTAAGTTTTCAAAAGTTAGGACATTGATATTACAATGAATTTCATGTTATTCAAACCCTGACATAATTGATATAATTACCTTTTTTCGAATAAAAACAATATTATAGTACATGTAGCTCACAAAGATGTGAACAGATAAGGGAGATTGCTATAAATAACAAAGCCTTTGCAGCAACTCTTTTCAAGAGATAGTTGGCGGGGTGTTGGGGTGATATACTTTTTATAATGCCTTTTTGGATGTAATTAACATAATACAATAATCATAATATAATTGTAATATAAACATCAATTATGTGTAAATGCTTTGTTGGTCAAACCGTAAGCATTGTTCATGTTGTAATACCGAAAAAGAACCTGGTTTATATATGTAATCATAAATAAACCTAATCATACCCAATGGAATAAAGATTTGTTGATGTTGAGTTTGTGATTGTAAAATTGGTGTCGCCTTCACTATCCGCCCAGTTTTCAATGGAATTAGACTCTTTACACACCCCTATCATTGTTGTACTATCATTACAGCCACCTCCTGGGAAACAACCAATGCTGGCACTCGAGTTCCTATTCGGACAACTGTCATTATACACAAACGACAGACGGTGATGTATTGTTATCTGTGAGTTAAGGAACATTCTTTCCATTAAATAAGAAGTCATCTGTTTTAAGCAAGTTTTTTTTTACAATTCAAAAAATTTCATGCTCGTGAAGACCACTCAGTATAAAAGCAACCATTTAACTGTGTACAATTAAAACGAAACTTACCTGTGTTTCATTAATGGCTTTCCAGGATAACAGACCGCCACGGAATTTATTATGGTTTGACTTCACAAATGGTACAGCAAGCAAAACAAGGACTGAACACTTATATAAAAATATCATGATCTTAATCATATGGTATTCATAGCACATTCCATTATCCTCGTTTTATAATGAGTTCGATTATTCTGTTTTAATCACAGTTGCATATCTGGTATTTCAGTCTAATTACATGGTCTCCAAAAAGCAATTTGTGTGGTTTTAACAAACATTACACACTGTAATTACTCCTACTTGAGACTTTTAAATGTCATTAACGCAGCATATTGAGGAGACCAATGACTCGACGATGCCCCAAATTTCACTGGAATATTCCTGTATTCATGTTTTGTTCTTAATGTGTAATCTATATTAAATTTCAAACATGGTGCCCGGAGTTAAATATTTCTATCAAGCGTTCCAAACCTCATACCGTTATCTTTGTCATATGAAATGTGTAACTTAATTTAAACTAACACGGCTTCATAATGTATTTTTACAACTATAAACAAAAGTTTTAACCCCGTAGCTTAAGTTTTCCCTTCCCAATTTAATAATTTTAAAATGTTAGGTGTGGTACGCATATGAACTTTATATATCCTTCGATTTAATTACATGTAAATGGACAAGATCAACGCATTGCTTGTATATTCAGCTTTATCTACTCAGTAATTTTTCCGTAAATTTCTTCTGTAAAAAAGGACAACATTTCAGTAAATAGTTATCGGATATCAAGACAAGAGAAGTTAGGCAGAGAAAATCTCTTAGGAATTTTTTTCTATTATGTTGAGAGTATTGGTTATTGGGTATTAAAATATTTGCATCGGAGATAGTGAGGAAAATTCTGATTCAAATTTTTGTCGCTTTGAAATGTTTAAAGCTATGTTGTCTGCAAGTGTTATTTCAAACTATATTTGTATACCCGGTATGTGTTTTGTTTCCTTTTCGTCTGTCCATTTGTCAGTCTAGTTTTCTGCCTAACTATCATACAGCCTTTCGTTGTTATCTGAACGTAAATTTTTTTCTACATATTTGCAGATCTTGAGTCTACCTTGAAGAGTTTCAGAATAATCAAGTTTGTATTTCGATGAGGAAGCCTAAATTTTATGGGAAGGCATCTTACACTTGCGGGTAGGGTCTGACATTGCATCAGCAAACAAATTCCGACAAAACTGCTCAGTTTGGTAAATGGTTTAAACGATGTTCTCTTCCTTTCGCTTTCCGATCCCATCAAAATTTCTGGGTTTCCCCCACAATTTTGTCACATCAAAGGTCAAAGAAGACACAGCAGTCGTGACAGGTCGACAGGGTGCCTCCATGACATCAATTCCACTTATAAAGTTTTTAGTGGCCCTTGTTTGCTCATCGTTAAAGCGGACTTTCGAGCCTGGTTATTACTTGTTATCTGTATTTTTCTCTTAAATTACTCTAAGTCTGAAGAAATTAGAATAACACTTATGTGCTTAAGGTTTCGTCAAAGGTCAACATGTCTAAAAAATTATTTTTACAATAGCTCCAAAACTACGTGTGGTATAAAGTCAAAATGTTTACAATTTATAAATATATCATTGATTAATTGATAGAAAGTATCACTTGATAACAAATATTTCATAAAAGATATTTTTGAGAAAAAATTGTTTCAGAAAATGTGCATATTTAAAGAGAAATGCACCTGCCTAATTCTGTCCTTTTTGTGAAAACCATCATTGTAGAAATAATTTATGTTTATCATTGAAGGGCAAGTTGGACGTGAATGGTCTCTGAAAGGCTGTTATTGAAAGCATGACATGTATAAAGACAAGACCCCTGTAGAACCCGCCATTTGCAATGTACTTTCACTTTCAAGTCTTAATATTTGGACACAATAAACAGGGAAAACAATTTTCCAGAGGCTATCCAAGTCCAACTTGCCCTTCATTGATAAACATATTTTTTTTTCTGCAGTAATGGTTTTCACTGAAAGCACGGAATAAATTAGGTGCATTTTCTGAAAAAACATGCATTTTTAAAAAGAATTTTTCTCAATTTAAATATTTTTTCAAGTATTTTTTATCAAGTGATACTTTCTATCTGTTAATCAATGAAAAATTTATAAACTGTAAAAGTTTTAACTTTATACCTCACATAGTTTTGGAGTTATTGTAAAAATAAATTTTTGGACATGTTGACCTTTGACGAAACCTTAAATACTGAAACTGATGAACAATTCGGTTCATATGAAGCTGAAGCATATTTGCAGCTCTGTTCTGCAGCATGTTAAATAATAAAGAGAGAGTGTGTGTGTATACAGCATTTATTACAAATGCGAAATGAAATTAGAGATTTTACATTTTCAGAATGCAGCAAGAGGTGGGGCCCCAAAAATATCCCACGCCTTATGCATGTTATGCAAAAGAAAACTAGTACATATATTTTGTAATATAACAAAAGGCACCTTATAAAAAAGAAACTAGCACATGTATTTCTACAATAAAAATAGGTATGGAGGATTGAGGGGGTGGAGGTGGGTAAAATTTGTAAACCACTTTTTCGGAGTCAAAAGTTATTTTGATAAGGATAAGGGTAATAGCCGTGGCTAGAGGGCGCTTAAATATAAAACCTAAAATCCCTTCGGGACCCATGAATTCACACAAAATAGTGATTAATAAAAATACGCAATTTTGTACGCATTTAGATCACATAAATTCATTTATATACATAAATACACCTATAGCTTTGATAACTGCAGAGGTTTGGTGGTTAACAAAATATCTCCTTAGAAATAGTGTTTTTTTTTCAAAATTTTCCAGATTTGAGATTGCATTTCTTTAAAAAAAACATAATATAATGTTTGTTTGTGGTTTTGTTATAAAGATATTTAGTTAACAAGTAGTACTATGTTTGATTTGATAAAAACCATAAAATATTATCGTACCTTTATATTCTATGTCCCTTCCCTAAGACCTCAGAATTATGAAACAGATTTATACTCTTTCCTGATTTGTACTGTTTGAATGGACATTTGAGCTCGAACACAGTTTGTTATCGCCATATATTTAACTGAAGTCAAAATTTCAATCATCTGTAAAATATTCATTGCGAATCTACCATTTCATTAAACTATCAATATTTTGACGTAAACTTTATGAAGATGTTTCATTTTGTAGAGCCATGTGTTCTCTGGGAAGTAAGACTTCCGTTATTAAACGAACTATCATAATTAATAATGACAAAGTATGAAATCGTACAATTCGCTCTTTTAAAATACATGTCAATATAAATGGTTAAAATATGAATGGGTTTTCGAAAAAGTATTTGGAGCTCCTATAAAGTTTTTGAAATGTGATTGGGTATATGTTTCAAATTGCTTCGCATAATCAAGTATTTGACCTTTCAGCACTCGCAAAATTGATTTTTCTGGTATTGACTATTTAACAAGCAAGAAAATTATTTTAAAGTCTTAAACTTTTGCTGAATTTACGAAGATATATACACACGAAAAAGTTGCTAATTTTATGCTAAAATTGGCTCAACTTTTTCCTGGACTTTTAGTATATATCAAATATAACACAAAATAGAATGAAAGAATTGATAAGAAATGATTAAATATATATTTCGGACCCAGCATGAAATATTTCAATGAGCAAAACATTTCTGTGTGCAACCAGCATGGAAAAATATTAATGAAATATATATGAAAATAACGGATTCAAGCTCAAAAGAGTCTATAAAACAATATAGGAACAGAGCAAACACGGATCTCCAAAACATTAGAAGTGGGATCAGATGACATGGAGAAGTGAGCATCCCCTGCGGACAGGTCACACCAGCCGTGTGCTCTTTGTCATGATCGGGATATAAAGGAAAATCCGCTGTCAATTTTGTGAATGAATAATGGACTAACAATTAGTATGAAAAAAAACGTCAGTCCGCATTTGACTCAATGATAAATTGTATTTATTGACAAGGTAACGACCATAAAATTTACGAAATAATGACTTTAAACGACACTGCTGATATTCTTGTTTCATCAAATTGTTTGTCAATAATTTACATCGTTAAGTAAGGGAAGTTGACGATTGAAAAGTTAAAGTCATCAGGTTTATCATGGAGTTTGGTTGTTAGATTACTATTAGCGTCATTTTCAATATCCAAATATCAACAGATGTGTAAGATTCTGTGTTATCTTTTATCTCAAGCTAACTGGGGTATATATTCTCGACACAAGAATGGAAATATCCATTGTTATTGACAATACGTCATCGATATGTCTAAATGTCTTTTTGAAGTCACCACTTAACAGTACTGTATATATTTCAAAAGCGAACGGGATATATATTGCATGAACTTGTAAACATTAATGGAATAATTAGTGTTCATAAAACAATCAGCGTTCTCTCTTCAATTATCTTCTTGCATCGGCATTATTCCAAGACCTGTAAAAATAAAATATGCAAGTGAAGGATTGAAGTAAACAATATATCATTTTTTCATCAAATGAATTTTTGAGATAAAATAGCGCAAAATTAATGTGAAGTGTCTGCGTATTAAATAATATTATTTATGTATTGATATTATAGAGAATTCATCACTGTTTCTTCTCTGCAATCTACAATCTGAAATAAGAAAATAAATTGTTAATTTCCTGTTAACTTAAATCATGGTTAAAGTTATAAGTATTATGCACGTACAAATAAATAGAAATAATTAAACAATAACTTATTCTTCAGCATATAATAACATGTATGGAATTTCAGATATTGACAACAGAAAATAAACAAATAACATAAATAAACATTCACACTCTTTCATTCATGTTTAGAAATGCACAACATTATCACATAAAATTATAACAAATTACGAAGAACAAAATAACATGATAAAAATTTGAATTGCATATACATATGTAATTCTTCATCGTATCTCTCTCACTTTTACAAATGATATTTAATGTTCTGAAGCAAAGACATACCCAAATGAAATATACCGATTTAAAATTATTTTTCAAAGAATGAACGATTGAAAGTGTTGTACTCACTGAAAAGTGATTAATAGTTTCATTTGTCTTAATTTTTTAAAATTTACTTACTCTGCTAACAGTTTGTTCCATTTAATCCTGCCTCACAACTGCAGTTGTAATCATTCATGAGGTCCACACATGTTGCATTGTTTTGACAAGAATTTTCAGCACATTCATCAATATCTGTTACAAACAAAATACATTAGTTATGTCTTAGAAATAGATCATATCCAATGGTTTGCAATTGGATCGGTAATTTATTTTACTACCGGTAAAGGGTTTGTAAAACTTTCAGAAGAATTTGAAAAAAAGAATTGCAAAGAAAGTGATTACTTTGCAAGTAGGGAAGAAGTTGACTGCACGACAAAAAAGAACTTTCTTCAATAATATCAAGATTTTGATCAAGAAAAATCTCGGGTAATGACTAATTGAGAGCAGAATGGTAAGGGGTTATGTCAAGACACGTCAAGGGGTAGAATTGGGTGTCAGGACCAATGAAAAGGAAAATATTAGGTGAGAGTAAGGGACGACACAGGAGAATTTCGGAAACTGACAATAGAACTTCAGTTTTTTTAATCTAAGGGTCGGGAAATCTTCTCAGTATTTCAGTGGGAAACCTTTGATACTTTCTGGAGTGCGAGGTAAAGAAGTGACAAATTAAAAGAATCTGCCACACGAATAAAATGAATCAAGGATTAATATAGAACATCGATCTCTAAGATATCTTCCAGAAAAAGTCAATCTTTCCCTTGAAAAAGCATGAATCATTTAGCCTTTTACATGCATTTACTGTTTGTACAATAAGTGTCATTGAATCCTGCAGCACAGTTACATTGATAATCATTGATCAGATAAAGGCATGTTCCATTTTTCTGATATGGATTTTCAGCACATTCATCAATATCTGTAACAGATGCTCTATGGTAAGCATTGCTGATTTTGAACGTGTTTTGTTAACCGTCATTTCTTATCCTTTTCATTGACTTACCTTCCTCGCAGTTGGTTCCATTAAATCCAGGAGCACAGCTACACTCATAACCATTGATGAGGTCCGCACATGTTCCATTTCTGACAAGGACTATCGGCACATTCATCAATGTCTGTAAAATCCTTCTTTATGTAATCGCAACTTTCTCTTAAACAAAGGATATCAAATGTTGTGAATCATAGACATTCCCATGTGAAATATACCAACTACAGAATATCACGTATTGAATGAATAATTAACAATGTTGTGCTCACTGCAATGTGGTCAGTAGTTTCATTTGTCCTAATTTCATTAATTTACTAACTCTCCTCACAGTTTGTTCCATTAAATCCTGAAACACAACTGCAGTTGTAATCATTGATGAGGTCCACACATGTTGCATTGTTTTGACAAGGATTTTTGCGCATTTATCAGTATCTGTTACAAAAAAAATTTCGCAGGACATAGTAAGTACACAAACCGTACGTAGCGTTTCGCTTTTTAGGTCACCTGAGTAACTCAGGTGACCTATTGCTATCTGTTTTCGTCCGTCGTGCGTCGTGTGTCGTGTGTCGTGTGTTAACATTTGAACATTTTCAGCTTCTTCTCTAAAACCACTGAACCAATTTCAACCAAATTTGGTATACAGCATTTATGGGTGAAGGGGAACAAAAATTGTGAATTTCATGGTCCCCGCCCCCCTGGGGCCTGAGGGGTGGGGCCAAAACCACTAAAATTAATGAAATATTTAAAAATCTTCTTCTTTACTCCTGGACATCAAGCAGACAAACTGTTGGCATGAATGTAATGAGAATTGAGTCCTCTACCAAAATTGTGAAATTCATGGCCCCAGGGTCAGGGGTTCTAGTGCTAGGGCGGGGCTCTGTAGATTATATAGTGAAAATGCATTATTTCTTTGAAAATCTTCTTCTCTGCTCCTGGGTATTAAATAAACTAACTAAGCACATAGTTATGATGAGCAAGAGTGCCTCTTCCAGATTTGTGAATTTTATGGCCCCAGGGTCAGGGGTTCTAGTGCTAGGGCGGGGCTCTATAGATTATATAGTGAAAATGCATTATTTCTTTGAAAATGTTCTTCTCTGCTCCTGGGTATTAAATAAACTAACTAAGCACATAGTTATGATGAGCAAGAGTGCCTCTTCCAGATTTGTGAAATTCATGGCCCCAGGGTCAGGGGTTCTAGTGCTAGGGCGGGGCTCTGTAGATTATATAGTGAAAATGCATTATTTCTTTGAAAATCTTCTTCTCTGCTTCTGGGTATTAAATAAACTAACTAAGCACATAGTTATGATGAGCAAGAGTGCCTCTTCCAGATTTGTGAATTTTATGGTCCCAGGGTCAGGGGTTCTAGTGCTAGGGCGGGGCTGTATAGATTATATAGTGAAAATGCATTATATTTTTGAAAATGTTCTTCTCTGCTCCTGGGTATTAAATAAACTAACTAAGCACATAGTTATGATGAGCAAGAGTGCCTCTTCCAGATTTGTGAAATTCATGGCCCCAGGGTCAGGGGTTCTAGTGCTAGGGCGGGGCTCTGTAGATTATATAGTGAAAATGCATTATTTCTTTGAAAATCTTCTCCTCTGCTCCTGGGTATTAAATAAACTAACTAAGCACATAGTTATGATGAGCAAGAGTGCCTCTTTCAGATTTGTGAATTTTATGGTCCCAGGGTCAGGGGTTCTAGTGCTAGGGCGGGGCTGTATAGATTATATAGTGAAAATGCATTATATTTTTGAAAATGTTCTTCTCTGCTCCTGGGTATTAAATAAACTAACTAAGCACATAGTTATGATGAGCAAGAGTGCCTCTTCCAGATTTGTGAATTTTATGGTCCCAGGGTCAGGGGTTCTGGTGTTAGGGCGGGGCTCTATAGATTATATAGTGAAAATGCATTATTTCTTTGAAAATGTTCTTCTCTGCTCCTGGGTATTAAATAAACTAACTAAGCACATAGTTATGATAAGCAAGAGTGCCTCTTCCAGATTTGTGAAATTCATGGCCCCATGGTCAGGGGTTCTAGTGCTAGGGCGGGGCTCTGTAGATTATATAGTGAAAATGCATTATTTCTTTGAAAATCTTCTTCTCTGCTTCTGGGTATTAAATAAACTAACTAAGCACATAGTTATGATGAGCAAGAGTGCCTCTTTCAGATTTGTGAATTTTATGGTCCCAGGGTCAGGGGTTCTAGTGCTAGGGCGGGGCTGTATAGATTATATAGTGAAAATGCATTATATTTTTGAAAATCTTCTTCTCTGCTCCTGGGTATTAAATAAACTAACTAAGCACATAGTTATGATGAGCAAGAGTGCCTCTTCCAGATTTGTGAATTTTATGGTCCCAGGGTCAGGGATTCTGGTGTTAGGGCGGGGCTCTATAGATTATATAGTGAAAATGCATTATTTCTTTGAAAATCTTCTTCTCTGCTCCTGGGTATTAAATAAACTAACTAAGCACATAGTTATAATGAGCAAGAGTGCCTCTTCCAGATTTGTGAATTTTATGGCCCCAGGGTCAGGGGTTCTAGTGCTAGGGCGGGGCTCTATAGATTATATAGTGAAAATGCATTATTTCTTTGAAAATGTTCTTCTCTGCTCCTGGGTATTAAATAAACTAACTAAGCACATAGTTATGATGAGCAAGAGTGCCTCTTCCAGATTTGTGAAATTCATGGCCCCAGGGTCAGGGGTTCTAGTGCTAGGGCGGGGCTCTGTAGATTATATAGTGAAAATGCATTATTTCTTTGAAAATCTTCTCCTCTGCTCCTGGGTATTAAATAAACTAACTAAGCACATAGTTATGATGAGCAAGAGTGCCTCTTCCAGATTTGTTAATTTTATGGCCCCAGGGTCAGGGGTTCTAGTGCTAGGGCGGGGCTCTATAGATTATATAGTGAAAATGCATTATATTTTTGAAAATCTTCTTCTCTGCTCCTTGGTATTAAATAAACTAACTAAGCACATAGTTATGATGAGCAAGAGTGCCTCTTCCAGATTTGTGAATTTTATGGTCCCAGGGTCAGGGGTTCTGGTGTTAGGGCGGGGCTCTATAGATTATATAGTGAAAATGCATTATTTCTTTGAAAATCTTCTTCTCTGCTCCTGGGTATTAAATAAACTAACTAAGCACATAGTTATGATGAGCAAGAGTGCCTCTTTCAAAATTTTGAATTTTTTGATCCCAGGGTCAGGGGTTCTGGTGTTAGGGCGGGGCTCTATTGGTTATATAGTGAAAAAAACAGTTCTTTGAAAATGTTCTTCTCTGCTCCTGGGTATTAAATAAACTAACTAAGCACATAGTTATGATGAGCAAGAGTGCCTCTTCCAGATTTGTGAATTTTATGGTCCCAGGGTCAGGGTTCTGGTAGTAGGGCAGGGCTCTTTTGATTATATAGTGAAAATGCATTTATTCTTTGAAAATCTTCTTCTCTGCTCCTGGATATTAAATAAACTAACTAAGCACATAGTTATGATAAGCAAGAGTGCCTCTTCCAGATTTGTGAATTTTATGGTCCCAGGGTCAGGGGTTCTGGTGTTAGGGCGGGGCTCTATTGATTATATAGTAAAAATACATTAATTCTTTGAAAATATTTTCCTTTGCTTCTGGGTTTTATGCCAATGATCCAAGTATATATATATTTATGATGAAGAAAGGTGCATCTAGCAAAGTGGTTTTTTTATGCCCCCAGGGTCAAAGGGGGGGGGGTTACATAGTCTGAAAATAAATTAATGCTTTGATTACATTTGCAAAATTTTTAAATATGTGGCCAGGGCCATGGGTCACTTGGTGAGGTGCACAACTGGTTATAAAGTGGAAGCGCATTTTCTCTTTGTTACTCTGATCTATCTCTGGGTATTAAGTAAATAGAGTAAGCATGCTAAGTTAATAATTATGATAAGTAATGGTGCCTCTTTCAAAATTGTAAATTGTGAATTTCATGGCCTCCGGTTTAAAACATGAACCAAATATAATTGTTTGAAAGTTGTTGCACAATACTAAGGTGACCTATAAGGCCCGTGGGCCTCTTGTTATATTTTAGTCTTTGTCAAAGAATGTCAAATGTTTTGCACACGAATTTGTAGTGTTTTTCACAGCTGGAGTTTTCATGAAAGAAATGCACAATTTTCAAATGCTTATACTTTTATCGTCTAAATAGATTCTATTTGCCAGTAAAATTTTAAAATCCAACTATTAAAATTGATATTTCCTTGAACAACATTTCTACAATTAATAAATTTTAACGGATGACGAACGACGAAAGACACATGACGAGAGACAAAAGCAAATAGCTAGAGGCTACCTGGGTTACTTAGGTGACCTCCTAAAAATTGCAGAAAATATCAATTTTCAGCTGAAATGAATCATTTTGAGGTTTTTTACTGTTTAAAACTTAGATATGTTCCAAGTTGATGACGTAATATTTCCATTTTGGTTCTCTAGCTTTTATGCCTTATTGTTTCATGATTTATCACATTCACACACCTAAATCATATTTATACCAATTTGATAAATTTTCGAAAATAATTAAATATTAAAGGCAAAAAAGCCCAAACTGCACCTTCCTTTCTGCCCAAGAAATTTTGTTTAAAAATTAATAAATTCAAGTTTGTTGGTCATAAAAAAGTTGATAAAATTATTAAAGTTCATTGACATCAGATCAACACCAGGCTTCAGTTTTACTAAACTTCGTATCTTAAGAAAAAAAGTCTGAGTTACGAAGTTCGTAACTTTGTACTTAATGTGGCGATATGTCCCCCCTTTTAATTCATCCAATATTTTACAGCCAATCTGCTAGACTTTATAAATTATGCTGCGTGCCTGAAAAATATATTTTTGCCAGTTTAATTGTTGACGGACTCGATTACATAAATCAATCACACAATGGATATGCATTGCTTCCGCGACTTCTGCAACACGTAATTCTTTTTGAAGTGGCATTTTAACAAACATAATGTGTTTGTTTCCATTTTACAAACAGACTTCATGTTAAGAATGTTCGATCCTGTGCTTTTATGCAGAATTTGGTCTGAACCTACATTTCCAAAATTGTACATTATTTTAAAGTTCTGTAACATTAAATCTAGATTCTACAATGCAAATTAAACTTTAACTTATGCCAAATCCGTGATTTTATTCCATTAGAATAGGATTAAGCAAGGAACTATGTTTTGTGGTGAAAGTGTTTTTGAGAAGATTTATTTTTTTTTGAAAATTATACAGTACTGTTAAGTTTACCGGTAGATTCCTATTTTTCCTTGATTGGTTGGACACAGAGCTGTTTTCCCCAGTGAAATGGTTTATGCTGGTTCTGAAATATCTATTTAATAATTTCTTACGAATTCTTTTATATTATGACAAATATAGTAAATATTTTCTGAAAGCCCAGGTAAAAATTGACCCAACTTTAACATAATATTAACACATTATTAGTAATATCTAAAAACAAATTACATCAAATACCCCTTTTTGTTTTTCTTTTCTGAATATATAAAATTACTTTGATCAATCTGCTTAAATTCAGCAAAAGTTTGTCTTTGAAAATAATTTTCTTACTTGTTAAATTTAGCATTTTGTGAGTGCAGAAAGGTCAAATAATTGATCATGGGAAGAAATTTAAAACTTTTTCTTGTCACACGTTTGAAGTCTGTTTTTTAATAGACTTAAAATATATGTGTTTTACGGATTATTTGAATAAAAAAAAAATTGAAGGGAATTTCCAAAGCGTTGAGGGCATGATTGTGATTTTTAATTAATACACACATATCAGGGCAAAAAGGTAATATTAAATGTTCTGACGTGCTATATTAAGCAAATTATTAAAGACTTTGAATAATAGGATACAACCTTCTGGTTGCAGTTAAACCATATGGAATAATTGCAAGCCCATGGATAAATTCCATAGTTATCATAATTTATTCTCGATTTACTTTACAATAGAGGCAATTTGAGATTATACGCTAAATGCTTTAATACATTGACACTAAATTAAGCCATCACGATATATACTATTTTTTTTTTTAAAATTTCTTGGTATGCTTTTAAAATTTCTTAAATGTCCACACTTTCAAAAGACTATTGAAATATGATTTTGTTTTATACGATATACTCGTACATACCCATACATGTACATGTAAGTCAATATAATGATTTACCTGTAATATTAACCGTTATACACCGTGATCCAGTGGAGCGCCTGCAAGTGTAAAAAGTAATATAATTTGTGAAATATTTTATTACACTGTGTCCAGAAGTAATATTATACTTGCAACAAATGAAAATATATATTCTAGAAAATATTCTAAAAATTATTACGAAAAAATTTCATCATATATTTATGTATCAGGGTTCAGGGTTTTCCAACACAAATTTTACATTTTGTAAAGAAATAAATGAGTTTACCTATAGTTTGATTCTGCTGAAAAACACAAGACATATATTCCTATTTCCTCAGCTAGTATATCAGTCTTTGAAATAGTTGTCTCATATTCGTACAGCACGGGATAGGAGATGGCAGATATTGTAAAATCAAGTGGTGACAAAATATGAAATCTAGATATACTGTAAAAGAATAAACTCATATTACACCCACGCACTGTGTACTGCCAAATCATTATCACTTCCAAAATTCGAATCAGGAAATTGACTAATCGAAAATATATTCAACGAAAACAAACGATTACAGTGCAATATCAAGATGCTATACTTAAAACAAAAAACAGTGAAAAGCATAGTTCTTGGGTTCTGGAATTGGTTTCTAACCAAACAAATGAAGCAATCTATATTATAAAATTTCCAAGAAAATACGTGGATATTATATACCTTTCAGGTGTTACAGATATCCTAGCTCTTGCTTTAAACTGTAATGAGCCGTTGTGAACTTGTATGACATTTCCCTCTGTAGGAGTAGGGGACACAAATATTGGTTCAAAATAACAGGCACCGTCAGAAGTTACTGTTATAATGAATTGTAAAGGAATGCTACTCAGGGGAGAAGTTGAAGTAGAGTTTTTGAAATCTTCTATTTGTATCGCCATGGCATAAATTCCAAATGTATGACCAGCTATATAAAAACCACAGAATTCCTACAAATAAGAGATTCGAAATGCTGAAAAATTTAAGTGAATACATTGAGCGAACATGTGAACATTTGAGTAAGTAAATAGGAATAATTATAGCAAACGAATGTACAGGCAGAAGAAATACAGGCAGTCATGCTCATATTAGTCAGAGAAGGGTATTTTATGGTTAAATATATACGTGTAAGCTCACAGTAATTGAAAAAATTCTGATACCAAAAAAATCTTACTTCATTAAACCCACTGATAATGCTTGTCTTGTTACAGATATCACCGCACTCTTCTGTTGTTGTGGGGAGACGACACCGTACATTGTCCCCGTCGTAATCCGCCACTTAAAAAGATTTGCTTTGATAAACTTAATAGTTTGATGTCAATTATCCTTTACATAAATAACTTTTTTCATTTCATAGATATATCGACGTCAGAAAAAGGCATATTTTTATGGGTGAAAAGGCTTTATTTGTATAAGCCGAATCAATGTCCTATTCAAATAGGTGACATTACTAATTCGAATTGGTTATCACCTATTTGCATTTCTTACAACATTAAATTCTGAATGATCCATATCTCAAGAAAATCTAGTATCAAGGCAAAGTAAAGAACTTTTTTTTCCTGATTCAAAATTGATTGAAATCTTTTCATCGCTCTTTAAGCAAACTTTTAAAAAAGATTAGTAAAATTTTTGTTTAGGAACTTTTTATGCTTAGATTGAGACATAACCACTACTATGTTGACATTGTTTTGATTAAAACTGTAGATTTGATGTAAGATCTTTTTTGGCATAAAGAGGACAGTGTTTGTTAAATACATTGTATATATATTCACAAAAAGACCATACAAAATCGAATCGCAAATGAAAAAAAAACAACTAGATTTTCATTGACCTTAAACAAATTCGGAATGCCCTTCTCCCTTTGTTATTTTAAAAATACAATATGTCTCACGTCTCTCTTTGAAGTTGGATAATTTTGACTGCATTGCATGTATGAATAGACCCAGGAACAGTTGTCATGTCATAACGTATTTGAAAAGGTGGTATCATCTATTTGAGCAGGTGATAAAACCAATTTCAATTGGTAAATCTCATCTTTTTTTGATTTAGACAGGTGATCTCACCCATTAAAATAGATGATATCCCTATTTCAAGTCAAATTGATAATAGCGTAATATACCCCGTTAATATGTTTCAATAGGTGAAAAAACCTATTCGAAAAGGTATATTTCAGCTTTTTGATTTGGATATCCAAATAGTTGATATCACTTTTTCAAGTCAAAATGATTATAATTGATTGTTCTTCTTACCGATGTAGGGCTGCATATTTCTACTTTTACTCGGAATTCAGGACCCTTGAGCAATGAGAGGTCTTTTTAGTACCAAAAACTACTTTGAAACGGGATATCGGTTTATGTCGTCTCATCCGAAGGACTGGTTATTATTCATGTATATTTTTTTTTATTTGAAATAACAAGTATCAAAATAAATATCTTTCATATCATTATATCTTTTATTAATAGGCTTAAAATTTGCTTTAGAGGTTGGGGCCTCCTGTTCATTTTTTCCGACAGACGAGTCATTTTGGGTAGCTTACATGTAAATATGTGCATGATTTAAAATCAATGGATTCACCACTTTGTGGAATTTAACTTAGTTTTAGAGAGATGCATGCTATAATGAACTTGAATATTATTACCTGCTGTTTACTTGAAAGATAAATTTTGTTAAACAGTGATTTTTGAGATTCGGTGATTGAATGAAATACAGTTTAAAATAAATTTACTCAGAACCTTAAAACTAAACTACAGGTTACATTTTTTGCAATCTGAATCAAAACTTTTTATTAGAATTCGATACGTATTCGTTTAAAAATCAAACGTTAATAGATATGACATCAACGTGATATCAACAAAATATCATCGTTTATACAATATTCAACTAAAAGTCAACTTAATTTCAACCAATGTTAACTTTTTTTATAATGTGATATTTGATATTGAAAAAAAACCGTTGAATTCTTAATGTTGCCTTAACTTTCATTCAACCAAAATTCTACTATACATCAACTAAAGTTCAACCCATTTTTAATGTCTACTCAAAAAATTCAACGTTGAACCAAGGTTAAAATTCGTACTCGGTAAGATCTTATGTACCTTAAATTTTATATACAAGTTGTCCATTTTAAAACAACACTGGTCATTTACAAAATTATTTTGTTAAAACACATTCTAATTGCACCACATTTTTGTATTTGACATACTGAGTATTCTTACATAAGATTTATATTGCGTGGAGGGTGCCAAAAGTGTGACAGATAAGATTTTACAGATTAAATAAATAAGAAGTGCTGTAAGTGGCCTAAATTCAAATACCTGGTATTATTATACTGATATAACTGCAATAACCAACAATGATTGATGAGGCCATTGCCGAAACAGGAGACTGGTTAATTGTTCCTGTGTCGGTTCTTGTGGATACGTCAACCGTCATTCGTAAGCTCCATGAACTTGCAGATTCTTCTAGAGAAATCCAAGCACTACCCGAATATCTATGAAAAAGTGTCAAAAACTGACTACAATGTACTAATTTTTTTTCAAATGTGCCAAAAATTAATTTCACGGAAAATATATTATATGGCAAATATACAGTTAAATAACGTTGGTTTGATCAACACAAGGAACTCACCATTCTTATATGCAAAAATTGAAGATATACATTAAATATCATAAAAAGTTACAAAAGATTAATTTATTCGAAATATACGGACGGGCATATAATGAAAGACCCACGTTTTAGAGTTTAAGAAGTGAGTTTGATTATGGTTCATTATCTCAATATCATTATCTCAATATTATTACACTAAAAAACTCTTTGAACAAGTTCCTGATGGTCGGAAATGGAAAAAAGAAAATTTATTACACATCGGGAAAGAGTTGCAAATAAATGAAAATAAATCAGAATTGTTGATGAATGTCATTTTCCGAAAAAAAGAAGAATCATCAAATATTAATAATATGCTGTCATCCTCATCCCAACTTCTCCATGAACCAAAGGGAATTTTTATGTAATTTTGGATGAAAAAATAAATATTGCAACAGACATTTTTAAATGACTTTTTAGATCACCTGAGCTTACCATCAATATCTCTTTCTTTCTGTCGTGTTTGAAAATTTTCAGCTTCTTCTCTTCAACCGCTAAACAAATTTTGACGAATTTTGGCATAAAGCATCTATGAGTTGAACAAATATTATAATTTCATTGTCCCTGCCACCCTTGGGCCTCAGGGATGGGGCCAAAACCACTAAAATTAATGAAATCTTTAAGATGCTCCTGGACATTAAGCAGTCAAACTGTTTGCATGATTGTAATAACCATAATGAATTAATCCTCTACCAAAATTGTGAATTTCATGGCCCCAGGGTCAGGGGATCAAGTGCTAGGACTACGCTATATAGATGACATGGTGAAAATGTATCTTTTCTTCTTTGTTCCTGCTTATGAAACAAACGAACGTAATGTATAGTTACATTTGTAATAAAGAAGGGTGTCTCTTCCAAAACTGTGAATTTCATGGTCCCTGGGAGTATTTCAGAGTACTCATTTGTACAATCAGAATAAGTTTTAACAAAATAATTTTTCAGATGACCAATGGCAAGGTTAGTAATTTACGAGTTTCATTTTTAATGAAAAAGCAGTTGTCAATGATATAAAAAAAAATCTTGACTTTAATTTATCGTGGGGAATGGCTGTGTGTAAAGTTGAGAAGTCGTAAGTTTTTAAGCTATTGATTTTGGAAAAAATTTTAAATTGTCCAAAAGTTTTTTTTTGAATTTTGAGTATCCACATCTGATTTATACCACTTCTTGAATATATTGTTGCACATTACTCTTGAAATTTCTACTTCACTACTGTTAATATCTTAGTAAGGAGTAAAGAAAGAGGCTTGGTTGAACATTTACTGGAACCCGCTACATGTATGCATCATAAGCGTCAGAAGCAAATCAAAAATGTGTGTGTGTGTGGGGGGGGGGGGTGTCTAAACCGACAAAAAAGGGTAATCCCTAATTTTCAATGCTTATATAATGTCTATCTGTTCTAAGCCCCCCGGTTCCGATGCCTATGTGTATCTTTGTAAGGATTCGTATGAAGTTTCGGAATTCAATATTTGTGGTAGTTCAAAATCATTTTTGTTCTTTGGGATATGAAAAATATTCAAAACTGACATATGATTTTTAAGAATATCTTCTTTCGAAATTTCTTTCTTAGTGGCCTCAGCGTCCCCCCGGGATCTTGATTTGAACAAGCTCGAATGTACACTACATGTATCTAAAATGCTTCCTTGCACATATGACCAATTATGGTTATGTTGATCATCAAAAAAGATTTTTAACGATATATTTTATATATCTATTTTAAATTTGATTTTCCTTTGCTGTACCGCCCTTCCCTTGGTTTTGTTGTGCTTGAGAAGTTTTCAAAAGATTTTCTCCATAAATTCCTATGTAAAACTTTGATCATCCATTGTGGTTCCACCCTACCCTACCTGCTTACTTGTAAACATGACTAATCATGTTGATCTGCAAAAGATTTTAAAGATTTTTATTTATATATATTCATATTTTAAATTTGATTGTCCATTGCGGCCTAGCCCTACCCCCGAGGGTTATGGTATGAATAAACCTGAATCTACACCACCTGAGTATGCTTCTATATAAATATGATAAATCCTGACTGTTGTTCTTTGGAAGAAGATTTTTAAAGATTTCTCCCGTATATTCCTTTGTAAATGTTATCATGGTTCCGCCCAACCTTCGAGGGTCATGATTTAAACAAACTTTAATTTAAACTACCTGAGGATGCTTCCACATTAGATTTTTTCCTGACCCAGTGGTTCTTCGGAAGACGATTTATAAACCATGCCACCAAATTTTTACTACTTTCTTCTTAATTATCTCTCATCGTGGTCCTTTACTTGAATAAACTTAAATCCCCTTTACCCAAAGATGCTTTCTGACAAGTGCGGTTAAAATTGGCCCAGTGATTCTGGCAAAGAAGTCAAAACTACGAAACAGACGGACACCATACAAAATGTGATCAGAAAAAGTTTACCTGAGCTTTTAGTTTAGGTGAGTGAGCTAAAAATACATGGACAAAAGTTATCCTACTGGAACTCAGAAAATTAAATTGAAATTGATAGGGGAATGTTTTAAAAGGTATCTTTTAGACTAAACTCTGTGAAATATAAAATGGGAATATTTGTTGAGAACATCATAGTGACGCAATGTTTTTTTGACATTGTAATGTAGCTCCAGGGAAACCATGGTGTTGATTTTTAAATTAAGTACGATATATACTGTAAATTAATTTCTCTTAAATCAAATGGAATAAAATTTAGCACATCAACGCAAAATTTTTTTATGCATGAAAATGTTTTTTTATTACTCAAAAGTGGTATAAATAATATTGGCATGATCTGCGAACTTTTTAACAACCTTTGAATTTGCGTAGCGTTGTCAGGTTGACGTCATAATGTCATATTGTCATCTTTTAAAGAAAATACATATATTAAGATAACCTTGTAGGAAAAATGATTTGAGGTAATTATAAAAAACTAAGCTAAATTAAAAAGAACATGTTTAAAAAAAATATTAATCAAATTTGGAGACAGTGCGTAGTACTACTTTCTTCTTTCAGCATTATTCAGCATTTCAGCAATTTTTTAAGGTTTCAGAAAAACGTGTAATCAAAATGTATGAATAGAATTATTTTTATCATTCAAATAAGGCTTCAATTTTTCGACTTCAAAAGCAATCGCTGACATGTCATTGCATTTTTCTTTAAAAAAATCTATATATTCGTTTCGGGCATCAGAACATGTTAACCAGGAAACATTGAAGCCATATTTTTTATTTACTTGAGTCACTCAGGTGACCTATTTCTATCTGAATTTCCCCGTCATCGTTCGTCATACGTCGTTCGTGAACCTTTGTGACTTCTTCTCTGAAACCATTGTACCAATTACAACCAAATTTGGCGCAATAGTTTATGCGTAATGGACAAAAAATGGTGAATTTCATGGTCCCTGCCACCCTTGGGACCTAATAAGAGATGGGACCACAACCACCTATATTAACACAATTCTTAAAAACCTTCTTCTTTACTCATGGACATCAAGCAATTACAATTATGACATGATTTTAATCAGCATTGAGTCCAAAATTGGGATATTCATGGCCCCAGGGTCGCGGGGCCCAAGTGCAGGGATGGGGCTATATATATTTTATTTTGAAAGTACATTTTTCTTTGAAATGTTCTTCTCTGCTCCTGGGTATTAAACAAACATATATGAGGAGAGATATATGATTAGGAACGGTGCCTCTTTCAAAATTGAGAATTTCATGGTCCAGTGGTTCTGGTTTTACGACTGGGTTTCTATTGATTATATAGAGAAAATGCTTTGATCTTTTGAAAATCCTCTTTGCGCCTGGATATTAAACGAAGTAACTACATAATTATATAATTATGATGAGTAAGGGTGACTTTTCCCAAATTATGAATTTCATGACCCCAGAGTCAGGGGTTTTGTGTTAGGGTGGGGCTCTATTGAAAATAAAGTAAAAACGCATTTTATTCTTTTAAAATTTTCTCTGCTTTTAGGAGTTAAACAAACTACATGTAACTACATACATTGTTAGAATGAGCAGGGCGCTTCTTCAAAAATTGTTAACTTTATGGCTACATTGTCAAGGTTTGGTGTAAAGGCGGAGCTCTATTGATTATACAGTGAAAATGCATTAATTCTTGGTATTGATCAAGCATAATGAGCAAGGGTGCCTTTTCCAGCATTCTGAAATTAGTTGGCATGGTTTTTTTGTTCTCCTGTTCTGCCTATGGGTATACAGTACTAGTAACCAAACTAAGCTTGCTTAGTGTAAAGCCATGCCTCTGGTTTAAAACATGAACTAAATTCAATTGTTGGAAATTTGTTACAGGATGCCCAGGTGACCGATAAGGCCCATGGGCCTCTTGTTTCCTTGTTAAAGTTTATTAAATATATGGCGAGTCTTTTTATCATTTGCTGTTATTTATGCGACTATATAATTACTGTAGACGTACTTTTTCCCACGGGGTCATAATTCCGCGGAATCTCAATTTCTGTTTAATCCGCGGGTAGAAAATTACGCGGATTTTCTAGATTGTCACTGTATTTGCCTTACAATTATATTAAGTACGCTTGGACAAATTTCCGCGGAAAAATTATGAGCGCGTACATAGCGTAACTTAATACCACGCGGAAAAAAGTACTTATACAGTATGTCTTCCCTCCTTTATAAGTTAGATTAAATACAGAGAATGACTCCTAACTTAATTAAATGTTACATATCGTGTTTATATTAATTTAACAAAGCTGATCTAGATTAAACGAGATTGGTTCACCAATGTGTAGATTGTCTTTACATACCCAATAAAGTATACATTTGTTGATGTCGAGTTTGTGATTGTAAAATTGGTGTCGCCTTCACTATCTGCCCAGTTTTCAGTGGAATTAGCTTGCGTACAGAGCCCTATCATTGTTGCATTATCATTACATCCTCCTTTAGGGAAACAGCTAATTGTGGCACTAGAATTCCTATTCGGACAACTTTCATTATACACAAACGACAAACGGTGATGAACTGTTATCTGTAATTTAGGAAAACATTGTATTACAAACTAATAAAACCAATATGTTTTAATAGTAATTATTGTTAAGGAATTTGCAACAAATTTACCTGTGTCTCATTAAAAGCTTTCCAAGAAAATAAACCACCACGAAAATGGTCTAACTTCACGAATGGTGCCGCAAGTAAAACAAGAATTAAACACTTACATAGAAGCATCATAGAATTAATTTCATGTTTAAGTTATCATCTATCTATTTGTATAAAACATTGTAGTTTAAACGTTTAATTACTTGGTATACCCTTCAACAGACCCTAAAATGAGACAATTGTTTAAGACTTTAAAATTTTATCGATTGACCCGTCAGGATAAGACAGGAAAAGCCCAATGCATTGACAAATTTCCAAATTTGGACTCTTCTTGTATTTATGCATTTTGTGCCCAATGTATAAATTAATTGTCCAATTAAAAGACTATAGTTTAAAGTTCGTTTGAACAAATATGCCAAACATAATTCTTATCTTTTTCGTGCTTAATGAATAAAAAAAAAACCTCCACAACATCATAAAATATAGGAAATATGATTTTAATTTCCACATTCACGAAAAAGGGCCAAGATAGCCTGATGTTATTATTATATTATTTTTCTTTGTTGATAGCTTTTTCAATCTGATATTATGAATCTCCTCAATGATCTGCTATAGTATCCCAGGGCGAATTGTACAATGACTTCTAACAGAACATATTTTAGCCTAAATTTAAAATTGAGAAACCATTAATGAAAGCTTCTAAAAGACAACGTCAAACATAGACCTATATCTATTGTAATAATGTAAGCTGCCTAGACAAATGCCCGTAGAGTTCTTTTTTCTTAAACAAGGCGATGTAAAAGACAAGAAAAAGAAAATACAGTCTAAATATATCTTAAATGTTTTGACAGACGATTACCTCATTAATCATGCAAAAATTTAGTTCCGTGAAAATTAATTTTGAATTACAATGCCTATACAAGATATCCAAACTTTAAAAAAAAATCAATAAAAAATATAGCACATTCAGGCAAAAATTCTACCAAGCCTCTTTTATTCTTACAAAATATCATCAGAATAGCAAAACAGATTTTGAGAAGTGAGATCAATCAAATGTGAAGGTATAAAGAATTCCAAAGACGTTTGGAGGATTTAAAATCCCGCAGTTTTTTCCACAATCAATAGTATCAACAACTAGGACTTTTCCAATATTTTTGCAACCCTAAAATAGATTTACCGGACTTGGTGACTTCATAGATAACCACTTTTTAAATAGGAATGGATGTTGTTTTCCTCGTCATTTGTCATACGTACTCTTCCATTCTTAAAAAAACACACTTCTTAACAAATTCCAATCAAATGAGACTTTTTAAAAGATTCCAAGTATTTTCAATTTTTAGATTTAAAAAGGCGTTAGATGGGTATCCGGAAGAAAATAGACTTTAAACAGCTTATATAAATAGCGGGTTCAAATAAATGTTCTTTCTCGAGATTTCAGGGGTTTTGTACAAAATGGTATTCGAGAAGTGATATTTTATTTATTAAATACGCAGAAACCTTTAGAAAATTTGAAATCGCAAAATTTAATTTAAAAAAAAACCGGTAACATCATAAAGTACGAGTTTAATCAATTAATACAACAATTCCTCAAGACAAATAAAGAAATTAAGAATTTTTGACATCATAAACAGCTACCTTTTTAAAAATAGAGTAATCAACAGAATACTTTGCCATTGCCATTTGCTATATTATTTTGCTAAATAACATTCTGATTGTAAACACAAGTATTTCAAAGTTGATATTTAATACATTCTTGAGCTCCGATTTACAATATATCTGTGCAGCTTTTGGAGATCCTAGTAGCGTTTCTCAATCCATGTACGCCATACGACCAGGCGTAAGCTAAGTTCGGTCTAAATCAGAGATTTACGCCGAAAATTAAACAATGTTGCCTTACAGAAAAAGACATACTGAGGTCAAGACTAAACTTTCAAATTGGCTTGAATCTACGCATACTTATAAGTAGTCAAAAGATGTCTGCTCGAAAAAGTGGCGAGTGTTTTGATCATGATAAAGAAAAAAATAAAATATACGTATACCATAATACCTTTTCACATTAAAGAATGATTTGCGAACATTTGTGTAAAATAAAATTAAAGTAGATGATGTAGACGTATTTTTCGAAAAAAAAAAACGTGGGATGGTTGATATAAAGATGCACATTTTATGATTTCTAATTGTGAATCTTAGTAATAAATTAAGAAATATATCTTATTGAAAAGACGTGATATTTCTACGATTTCAGTAATTGTTAATTTCCTTCACTCATTAAGTGTAGTAATATAAAGCTTTATGTGAAATGACAATAAGAAAAATATTCAAAAGAAAAAGAATAAAAATTCGCCTTGCAGAACTGAAGCCAAATATACATCTATATTTTGCAATCGAATGCACGCATTCTTCTGTGACGATGCAAATGTTAATAGTTCTGTGTAATAATATTCATTTGACACTTTCAACAGTTTTAAGGTCTCATGTTTAGAGTTGTTTGGCTTTAACACGAAGAACATTGATTTTCTGTTGTTTTACTCTTACATTTTAGGTTTGACGCTGCCCCGTGAATGTGATATCGAACAAGGTGCTTCCCGATTAAGAAGCTATCACTCTACCGCTAAGCTACCACAATGGCCACTCTATGTAGAAAAGGCTACTATTAAAATGAGTCAAGAAGAATATTTGGAAAAAAATAGCAGAAGTCACGAACCGTAATATATTATTTCAGGTTTTATACTTTAAAAATGTTTAATTCATGAGGGGCAATATACTTTAAATGTAAGTAGACAAGACACCTTTTCCGTGTTAATCATTTAATAAAATAGGGCGCCATTCGGCATGTGTGGTGGATAGAAAAATTGACTGTTTCTGGAAAGAAAGTTTAAAAATGACAGGTTTTCGAAAGTATACCCAAAGTAAGTAGGTGTTGTCACAGCGAAGTTATCTTATTGTAGATCTTGTTTATGGTTAATATGGAATTTAAATGAACATTTAAATTTCAATACCGTTTAATATCACTGCATTTCATAATCACATGAAAATGAGTCCTTCATAAACATTTTAGATACAAGTTAAGAAAATAGCAATCATTATTCTTTTTAGTTGAACAATGAGAAAAGAGATCTTGAAATTAAATTTTGATTTTTTTTATGATCAAGTCTTCGTATTTGACGTAACTCGTGAACGTCTCATGTGACGAAAAAACAACGCTCATGTTTTTTTTATAGTAAAAAAAACCCTAATTTCATAATTGACTTTTCCGGAAACGCTGACTTTTACAGTTGACAGTTTATTTTGACATTTAAACCTGTATCATGTACGGAAGTTCAGTATTGATCATGGAAAAGAGAGACATTTCTAGTGGCCCTAGATACATGCAAAGGTTGGAAGTTGGGACTAGGGTGGTTGTCTCCAAGAGCAACGTATTTGTGCTTTGAAATAACCCGTAATTTTGATTGAATTAAAATGTTGAACTTCCGTACATTGTTCTAGTGTAAAAAATAAGCCGTCAACTGTAAAGTCAGCCATCTCGCAAATTTCCATTATGAGAATATGTATACGGACATCTCTCTCTCTCTCCACGGTTTAAAAATGTTTCAATTACTTTATTTTTTAAAATTAATTTATGTGCAATTTTGCTCAACAAAAATCAATATAAATATTGTATGTAATTATTAACATTGATGGGGAAAACAAGAGTCCATTAAGCAATCGGCGCTCTCTTACAACTATCTTCGCATACCAGCACTATACCAAGACCTGTAAAAATATAAAATGAAACCGAATGATTAAAGTAATCCATTATATGTTATTGTTTAAATAGAACTGTTATTTCGGCAAATATCACAAATATATATGATTTTATATTATTTAGAGAGAATTTATCACTGGTCCTTCTCTGGAATGAACAATCTGAAATTAGAAAATAAATTGTAAATTTTCTGTTAACTCAAATCATAATAAAAGTTATAAGTATTAGTGATCAATTATCGATATATAAAGAAATACAAAAATAATATTTTTTTTGTTCAAAATAATAGCATCTATGGATGTTCAAAAATAACCACATATTAGGAAACATAAAGCACATAAATACAAACTACATGTATACAACTCACATTCAAACGCTTTCATTCATTACGAAAATAAGACCAAGTAAAACACAAACAAGATGAAAAACAAAACTAATTACAAGTTTGACTGCATAATCATATAATTCTTTAATAAGTTATATTTTCCAACCATAAAATATTTAAGATAAAGTATAATCATTGTATTTAAGACATCATTCCTTATATCGCATAAAACAAAGCAAGGATAAACATTTATACTTACTTATAATAGGGCTGCAATGAAAATTAAACAGATTATCAAATAATACATCATAAGTACATTTGCAAATATATTCATCATAACTTCTTCTGTCTCAGTTCTGTATGGGGGCTATATAAAAGCATTAATTTGTTAGGTCGGAACACATAAGGCTGGTATATCATAATGAGTAAAACTTCTTCGTAAACTCTAGCAATTGATACATTCATATGCTTACATGCAAGCCACTGTCTGATTTATGAATTCCTGACATCTATATCCCGCATCACATGCTCCTTGTGAGTTCACAACAGCACATCCATCAGATGAGTTAGTTATTATAACTACAAAGAAACAGGAACAACATATACATTGTGATTTCTACAGGAGAAATAATTTACATTTAATTATGTTTAAGTTGTATACATGTATCAGATAGATTTGATTAATAGATGATTAACATTCAAAAGGTTTTTTTTAATCAAAACCTTTTCCATCGTATAAATGTAAATTGAAATAACTATGAAACTCATTACCCTCGCCGTATGTTGAATGTTGTATTTTAGCATTAGTAACGTTGACTATTTCTCCAGAGAAGTTGACAAATACCAGACCATTCACAAGCTTATACACTGTATCAACGACGAGTACTTTTGATGTTGGACTGTCTGGTATGACGAGGTCAAAGTCAACAATTAAGCTTCCCTTTCTTTTAAATAAACATATAATTTCTTATACAGTGGACCCTCATTTATCCGGACGCCTTGGTTCCCAGTCAATTTGTCCGGATATGTGAAGCATCCGGATATCTGAATCACCAGTTAAACAAGACAGAATAACATTTCAAAATTTCGTTCCGATGAAAAATCGTCCGGATACTGAAGCATCCGGATATCTGGCGTCCGGATATCTGAAGGTCCACTGTATTAATTATTCGGAATGAAAAAAAATATATAAATATAAATGTTTTTAAAGGGCATGGACATAGTTTCATCTAAAATTTCATTTTTTTTTTTTCATTTTTAGAAATATTTAACTAGGGTCTCTCTAATGATCATCAAAAAGTTGAACATTATTTGTCGAGATGAAAGACAGATGTAGAGCTCTAAACCTTTGTTATGTAAACAAGGTCCGTGTCATATTTTGTTTACATGGGTTAATATACTAATATGTATTATTTTAAAGTAGATGATTTCAATAAAAAAAAAAATTAAAACTATTCGACAGTTTCTACTGATTTACTGAAATTCAATTTGTTATAAATATTATATTTTCGACAGTTTCTACTGATTTACTGAAATTCAATTTGTTATAAATATCATATTTTCTATATGTAAACAAAAACAAGGCACGAGTCTTGTTTACAAATGAAGAACTTTAAGTTCTGTATCTCGTTTTTAATCAACAAATGATGTTCAAATTTTTGCAAATCATTGAATGATGCCTTAAGTAGGAATTGTAAACATTAAAATCGGTTTAAAAAATTCAGTTGAAACTGTGTCCATGCTCCTTTCATGCCAATACAATGATTAATCTACTCGATTTAAACATAATTTACCAATATAAATCTTTGTAGCATGAAATATCCCTTCTTAAGGAAGGTCCATACTTTTACGGATCCGGTTTTAATTTTACACACCAATATAAAATTCTGATTATCACTTGTCTATAGAAATAAAATCTTTTTGGATGATTGAAAATAATTTAGCAAGTATATATTTGTTTTTATAGTGTCACTGTACATACAAAGCATTTAATATACAGTGTGTTCCAAAACATATGTTACACTTTTAATCATCTATAACTTAATCAAACCAAAAGCTTTCACAAAGATATTTTGTCAACATCTAGTGTATTAGCATACATTTTATCTGACAAACTTTCGGGAAATTCTGTTCAAAAGTCAGGCAATTATTATATTCTAATGATGTCATCATATTTTTAATATGGAACCTTCATATGAACAGCTGGTAGAAATTGTAAACTTTACTTTAGGTCTAAATCTCCTACTTTAGTCATAAGAACTATGAGAAAACAAAATCATTTGATGAAAGTGCTCGACATAATACTAATTTACAGTTTTGTGATGGAGTATGAATTAAGTTAAAGGCACCATAAATGACACATGTAATTCGGGTATTAGAAGACTAGGAAGTGCTCCTACCAATAAGAACATTAGTTATAGAGTTATTACTGAAACTTTACAAAAATCCCTTAGACAGGCCTTACATTCATGAACAAGATAGCACCTTTGGTAAATCTAGTATTCATAAAATAATCTTTGATTTAAACTGATTTCTTCCAAGATATGTGTAATGCAGAATTTGAAAGAGACAGAAATTAGAAGTTGTTTAGAGTTTACGCATTGGATTTGAATTAGACCCGACTCCCAAAATTTAACAGATGCATGGTTTTCCGATGAAATCCACTTGTATTTTAACAATTTTGTTAAACAGAATCTTAAATTCTGTTGCTTGGCGAAACCCAATTTTAATGTGGGAAAACCTCTTAACTGGTATAATGTTACATTTAATGTTTGATAAAAAAAACTTCAGAAATCGTGTTCAAACAATTTTATTCAAAGGGACATTATTTGGAACATGTTGTAAAATGACATGTGTAATTCTATAGAAAAAATGTTGATGATTAATTAGGAAACTGTGACAAATGTATGCTTCACAAAAAAATTATAACAATTTCATTATATATTTAAAATTTCATTAATGTACCTTGGGGCATAAAATTTTTATAACGATTTAAAAGTGTAACATATGTTTTGGGACACCCTGTACATAATAGTCATTATTTTTGTAAATTTAAAATACTTCGCACTCTATCCATAGGATCTATTTGTCATTTAGTACATACACGGACACAGAATTCTTAATTGCCTTTATGGACAAAAAGCATTTTTATTTTATCTTTTTTTAGATAAACAAACTTGAGATCTATTTTAGTTTATCGATTTTAAGCCTATGTCATCTTTTTAAATTTTACTTTTTTTTTTGCAAAGAATGATTGAAAAAAAATTATTCCAAAAATAGAGGTGTACGTATTCAAAAGGCTGTTTTGTTGAATATATCTGGCCAAACCTAATATAGTACCAGTAAGTGTTTTTGTTAACCTTACATACTTCTAATACTAATAGTTCTGAAGAAAAATTGCATAAACAGTTTAGATACTGAGAATTATTATAAAAAAAAGATATTAGGAGATTTTTTTCTGACAGACGTGGACAGATTCAACATCAATTTGTTCATGTTTTCAGATAAAGATTTCAAATGTTAAAATTTGACATGCAAAAATATGTCTGTAATGGATATTTTATAATTAGTTAGTTTATGACTTTTTCAAGGTATCGTAAATTAAAAAAAATTATTAGTTTGACAGAAAATTTTGAAAGTACGGACCTACCTTTACCGAATTTTGTCAATTTAGAAATTTTCAGATGAAGGATATACTTTATAACAATGTATATCAGTTTGAGCATCCTCAATCTATATTTATTCTTATGCACAAATATGTAACTTACATTTGAAAGATCTCATACCGGTAAACATGATTTGATTATTTGATTATTTTTCCCTTGTCAGTTTACTTATAGCAATTATTTTTTCATTTACTTCACATGCATATATATCAGTACTCTTTGATCTAATGAACAATCTATTTACATCCGAGACGACATAATAAGATTACATAAGGGTCTTTTAACCTAAAGAACTGTTATCTAAAGTTATACAACTGTTATACAAATTTAAAAAAGAACCTTTTATTAAAACTTTTCGACACATTACTTCAATTTCTGACGAAATAAACAATTAATTTACAGCCAAGACGACCCAATATATTTAGATAAGGGCATTATAACTTAATAAAACTGTTATCCAAAGTAATCCACTTGCATACTTGACCTCGAAGAGAAGGTATTAAAATTATTTTAAATCATTTATGCATAAAAACACCCCTATTCTTAAGATCTTTAGACACATACCTTCAATGAATTTGTTTTTGACGAACTGCACTTTAACAAGATTGAATTTGTGATATCAATATATAATTTGAAGGGTGCGTCGATTTACCCAAAAGGACCCAAAAGGACCTAAAAGAACCCCAAAAGACCCAAAAGGAACCCAAAAGGACCCAAAAGGACTCAAAATGAATATATTATAATCTACTGAAAATTAATAAAAATTTTGAATTAAATTTTGAATATTACATTATAAGTTCACATAAGAGTTGGCAAAAATATAAATTTCTATTGTTGCAACTTTTCTTTAGGAAATGACATACGCCTTATATAGCACATCAAACACGAAATCTGGTCAGATAAGCTTGATTGTTTTATTTTAGCTGAAAATAACAAAGTATTAAATACCATATTTTTACTTCTATTTTACCATATCTTAATTACCATATGATATTTAATGGAGAAATAATATTTTTTTTTACTTGTTCTACGCACATAGTATCGCGGGTGGGTGGGGAGGTGACCCCCCCCCCCCCAAATACACAAAAAAATGTTTTATTTTTAATAAAATATGAAAGTGTTCATTGAACATCCATTTATTCTCTGTAATTCAAGTCCTTTTGGGTAGTTTTTAATTTCCTTTTGGGTCCTTTTGTGTCCTTTTGGGTAAATCGACGCACCGTAATTTGAATAATTTTGTTTCTGATATACATTTTGAAATAATTAAAAATCAACAAGCCAAGCCCAAAAATAAATATATTTTGTTGTATAAATTAATGCAGAAAAAAAATATTCGAGGATATTGCCGCAGACTTTTAGAGTACAGTAAAACTCGGTTAGTACGATAACGGATATTGCGAAGTTCTTTGATCCCAAACTTATAGATTTAACGAATTTCTTATACAGATAAAACTAATTACGGATATAGCGAAGTAATTTCATAGGTCCTAGTGACTGCGTTATAATTTAAAGGTTTTACTGTGTAGGCCTAATTCTAAATAACTATACTCTTGTGGGCTGGGGGTAAATACCATATCCTTTCATATATACACCTATTGAAAAAACAAATAAAAACATACTGCTGTACAAACATACCTCATGCTTTTTATTATGACTTTTGATCCAACGATTCTTTTACTGTAAACATCAGTTAACTATAAAATATAATAAGATGAATATTTGTTATAAATGATAATTTTCTATAAGTCGTTCAAAAAAAATTCCAAAGAGACAAAAATACTAACCGCTTCTTGAACTTTATTCTTTACTTTGATATAATCTTCTTCTATGCTCAGATTTGCTGTCGTTGTTACATCAAGATTCAAGACAAGCTTATATTTCATTAAATTTGATTCTTCAAAGAAAATATGTAAAATGGTCACAAAAATCCCCAAAAGAGAAACATATTTTAAAGGTGTCATTCAAAAACGTATTTGAGGTGGAAGTGATGATGATAGTACTCAAATACATTTCATTCGACTGATAGAATAAATTTAAATATATCAATTTTAATTTGAATTCTTAAATTTTTAAAAGTAAAAATCATGCCACTCCACCTACTTGTAGAGCAATCTGTACCATTGAATTCAACATCACACTGACATTCGTACTCATTGATCAAGTCAACACAGGTTCCATTGTTCTGACAAGGCAACGAAGCGCACTCATCTACATCTATACAATTAAATCATATGAATTTTCCCGTAAATCTCTATTCTGAGTATTAGCAAGATAGATTTCTTTGCACAATCTTATAATTTGTAGGGAAATATTAAAAGATGTTTTTTGGGCATTTTTGAGTAAAATATTACTCTTTATTCCAATAATCTTACTATTTGTACAGTTAGTGTCATTGAATCCCGCAGCACAGTTACATTGGTAATCATTGATGAGATCAAGGCATGTCCCATTGTTCTGACATGGATTTTCGGCACAGTCATCAATATCTGTAATATTTTGTTCTAATGAAAATGTACCTCTCTCTCAAAGAAAGGATATTACGTGTTCTGTTGTTGACACGTTCGAACAACAAAAAATATCACTATCATATTATCAAAAAAAGTTCTTATAAAACGAACAATTGACAGTGTTGTGATATCTTAAATGGGATCAATACTTTCATTTGTCTTCATTTCATCAATTTACTTACTCTCCTCACAGTTTGTTCCATTGAATCCTACAACACAACTGCAGTTGTAATCATTGATGAGGTCCACACATGTTCCATTGTTTTGACAAGGACTATCAGAACATTCATCAATATCTGTAATAATTTTTTTTTCTTACTTCAAGTATCTATTATAGATAGCGTATACAAGTATTAAATTTACAAAAAGACATCCACATACACAAGTTCACATTTAATTAAATACATGTGAAAGTTGTTTTAATATAGGATAGAAAAAGGAGGAGAAGAAGAAAGAGAGAGAGGGAGAGAGAAAAGAACATTAAAAAGAGAAATCAAAAACAAAAAATATATAGGGGGCATAGTGTTGTTTTTTTTTCTTTACATTAAGGGGCGTGTAAAGATTAAGATTTGTTTCTTGAAAAAAATCATAAATACATATGTATATGTTGACTTGTACAAATGAATCATATCATATCACAGATGCTCTGTCAGTTATTCTCATACTCTGTATATTTACATTGTTTCAAAAGTAAAAATTTCTCAATTAAGAATCTTTCCACAATAATTGTTTTTAAAATCATTATACTTAGAACAGAAGGATTTTTATATTTAGTCGAAAAAATATAATTCTTAGTTATCAGTGTCATCAAATTTTGCACTTTATGGTCATCCTTATTCTTATGTTTGCCAAATGATATTGTTGTTCTGTCAAAAATTCTGGCGCTAAAAGTGTAATATAAACTTTAGAAAAAAGCCAAGGGAATTTTAAGAGGAAGATCAAAATGACAAAAAATTAGCAATATCACATTATTGATTTTTACCATTTAGCTTTTCCTAATGAAATTCACCTGGCTTGGTATATTTTTCTTAAGTTTATATTACACTTTTAGCGCCAAGATAACATATTCTGAAATTTGTTTTCACCTGTAAACCTTTACTGAATGTGATTTGTCTATATTTGTTTTTTTTTTATTGAAATATTACTAATAGTTTCCAAGTTTTTTTCATATTCCAGTTCTTAGGAGAAAAAATTCTAAGAACCATCCACTTTTCTAAACTTGTGACATGATATTAAATCTTTTTCAAAGAAAAAAATTGTTTGTATCATCTGTCCTTAATCTACAGAAAAGATATTTCAGTAGTTATTGCAGATAATAATTAGTTTTGACTTTCATGAGTGTAAAGCACCGTTTTTAGTGAAGAATGTTA